>NC_035171.2:1792226-1926224 GCF_001659605.2 Manihot esculenta | reverse complement strand
GATGGACTGGCCACTTTTCTTCTTCCGGACCGAGCTGGAAGACGAGGTTAAGGCTGAGCCTAGTGGAGGCCTGGTTATTGGGCTGAAAGGCTGGGCCGACCGGATAGAAGAATCTAGGTGAAGTTCGGTCCCTCAGCTGAGCGGGCTGGACATGGCTCCTTGAGGGAGACTTAAAAGCCTTCAGATCGTGGGCTATATCCATGGGCTTGGCCTTAGAACGGGGTGAGGAAATCCAGCGGTCATCAATTGCCCCTTTACCTTCTCGTCAGTTATTGCCCAACTGATGAGGGGGTAAATACCAAGAGTCATCATGACCGCGCCGCCCAAGGACAGTTTCCTCAAAACGCCTCTTTGTCTCATTACTGTTTCAAATTTCAAATTCTCCAGCTTTCTCGAAACTTTTGCTCTCCTCTTCGTTCTCCTCTGCTTGTCCGCCCTAACTGCCTTTCAGGTACGCCTCTCGTTCTTCCATGGAAAGCCCTAAACTTCCTGAAGTTTTTAATCTTGAGTCATGTATCACTCCCTCTACCATAACCAATTTCTTTTCTCGGAGGTATTTGGATACTCCCCTTTACCTCATCCGAGCTCCTCTCCGAAACGATAGGATTGTTCTTCCAGACCCTCATCCTCCTGGTTTGATAGATCCTCAGAAAGATCGTAGCATAGTCTTTTTTGTCAAACAACGGGACTTCGGTCTAACTTTTCCATTCACCCCCTTCTTCATCGAGGTTTTCCAGTATTTCGGGATAACTCCCCGGATGCTGTCCCCTAATTCTATCTTGTTTATGTGTTCCTTTGAATCCATCTGCTTGAGCTGGGGTTTTACGCCCACGGTGCGTCTGTTCGTGACCTTTTTCCGTCTTGTCAGGGCAAGTCAGTGCTTTTACTACTTCGCCCCCCGTGGAGGGTTGTCCATCTTCACGGGCTACAAGGATTCTATAAAGGGCTGGGTAGAGGGTTTTGTCGTGGCGGAGTTGAAAAAAGACTCCGGTCGGTCGTGGGGGGTGGAGCTCGACTAGGCGGATGTCTCTCTGGGTTGCAACGACCTGCCCCAGCTGAGCCTTACCGAACAGGTCGGGTATCTTTGACCGACTTCTGTTGACAAGAAGTACGACGTCGAGAAGTGTATGTTTGCATGTAATCTTAGGGATATCAAAGATGCGGGTATTGTGCCTTGTCCAGCTGCTTTTCCTTTTCTTTGTGACTTCTACTGGGGATTATGTAAACCTGTTCTGGTTTTATATTTTTTGTAGCTTCTGACGCCAAGATGGAGCAAATTAAGCCTCCGAAGAACTTAGTTCTGTCCCGGGAGAGCATGAACGCTGCGTTGGACACCCTCCGAGCCGGGCGACATGTGTCAGAGGCTACTGAGGAGGTGGCCCGGACTATTTCTTCCAGGACGGTTAGCCGACCTCCTGCCCCAGCTTCTTCCCGAGCTCCTAAGCCGAGCTCTCGTGGCACCAGATCTTCCCGGCCAGCTAGCCGCAGCAGATCGAGCTCGGCCATTCAATCTTCCCAGGCTCTAGAGTCTAGGCGAGTTTCAGTTCCGAGGATGGAGGGGACTCCCCAGATCACCGCCAGGTCGGTTGAGGACGTCGAGCTGGCGAGAATGGACTTGGTTGTGCCTTCTGAGGGTATTTCCGAGAAGGTGCCTGGGACTCACCTAGCCGATGTCAGCGCTTCCGAGGGCGAGAAAGAGACCAGCCCGGAGGGGAGAAATACTCAGGGGGCCGTTGCTGAGATTGCCCCGGTTATGGAGGGAGAGGGGCCCAGTCCAGCTCGTGAGGTTGTCTCTCGAGATGCTGTGGAAGGGGCTGGGAGTAAACGTCCCCCTCCCTCTAAGGTTCCTGCCCCAGCTCCTCCTTCTAAGAAGGCTCGGTCTTCGAAGAGACTGGCTCCACCTCTGCCTGCCATTGGAAAGGAGAAGGCTTCTGTGGTGCCTCTACTGTCTGCCCCAAACAATGACATCCTGAATGCAGAGGACATCACTCATCAGTCTCCAGCAAGTGTGGTAGCTGAGTTAGTCCGGGAGCGGATGTTCGATGGGGTTACGGAGGCCTCAGACCCTCGCCTGCTGGCTCTTTCCGGTCTCTTAGCCAGCTCTACCCGAGAGCAGGTGGCCTTCCGGGCTCGATCCAGGGATCAACTGGGGGACACCCTCAGGGAGATGCTCTTAATGGTAACTCTCACCTATCTCTTTTCGTTTTTGTTTTTTGTTTTTGGTTTACTCTTAGCTTCCTTTACCTTTTGACTTTAATCATTTTCTCTTTTCTCAGGCAACGGGTGTGTTCATGGAGATAAATGCCCGGGATCGCGCCCTCAGGGACTCAGTAGACCGCCGTATTGAAGAGGCGCATCTTGAGGAGAACATATCTGCGACCAGCGATGCCCGAAGCAATCTCGTTGCTGCCCAGGGAAACTCTAGGTCTCTCCAGATTGAACTGCACACAGCCCTGAAGGCCCTCAAGAGGGCTGATGGGAGGACAGCTGTCGCAGAAAATCAGCGTGACGATGCTTTAAGGCAGCTGTCCTCCCTGGATGAGGTCCGTCGAGAAAGGGATGAGGCCCGGAACCGAAGGGAGGAGGTCCAGCTTCAGTATGAGGCCTTGAAGGCAGATTCTGAGGCAGCCCAATCTCAATATAAGGCCGTGATGGCTCAGAGGGAGGAAGCCCTGGCTCGGATAGTGGTTCTCGAGCAGGAGCTGGCCAAGCAGGCTGAAAATTATAAAGACCTGACCCTGGAGGCTGAGGCAACCATGCTTCAAAATCAATATCTTAGCCAAGAGGTCGAGGCTTTGAAGAAGAGGTGTTCAGCCCTGCTCGAGGACGCTAAGCTGGTTGAGGACAGGGTTCAGCTGGAGTGTGAGGAGCGTCTATGGGAATACAAAGAGTCGGCCGAGCTGAGGAAAGAGATTGAGCAGGCCTGTGAATCTCATCTCCAAGCTTACAAGAACTCTCCTGAATTAAAGGCAGAGATAGCTGAGGCCTGCTAGGCACAACTTGCAGAGTACAAAGCCTCTGAGGAAATGAAGTTGGCTATTTGGCAAAAAGGCTTCCACATGTTCGTGTCTGGTTTCAATCGAGGTTTAAGAGAGGCCAGGCATGCTCCTTCCACCCTGCTAACAGAGCTCCGAGCTGCTGAGGTGGACACTGATGGCAAGGACATTCTCTACGGGGAGGATGACTTGACCTTGCCCAAAGAAACTTCTCACACTTCAGCTGGGCCCCTACTGAGGATACCGAGCCAGGAGAGGAGGACGACGGGACTGCCGAGGATGCTGGACCTCAAGGGCTGGAGATCGTACCCTATGTGGGTGCTGGGGGGTCTGAGCAAGAGGGTGTTGGACCTCCCCCAGACAGTAGTGTAGATGCTAATGTAGAGAATAGTAACGTAGATGATAGTAGTAATGTAAATTGTGAGATGCCTAGGAATGTAAGTCCCTTAAGGACAATTTTTCCCCCAATAATTTTAGATGATTAGACTGTAATTTTTACTCTTTTTTTTAACGAAATTTTGTTTCCTGTTCATACTTACTTTATTCTCGTCCTTGTTTATTTTTCTTACTTCAGCCATATTTAAACATAACTAGGCATGAAATTTAATTAACCGGCCTAACTTGTTTAATCGGTTAAGGGCTTTAAGAAATAAATACTTAAGCCATACTTAATGATTTCCTTAAGGAATCAACCATATTGTTCCTTATTCCTTGTCTTTAAGTCAATCAGGACTGGAATTTTAGCAAGAGACTTGGCCTCTAACTTATGGACCTTTCCAATCACACAAAGGCATTATTGCCTGCAGGCCTCTTTTGAACTGGTCCTACCTTAAAAGGTCTTTAAGCTAGGTACTTAATTAACCTCCCACAGGGCTCGAACATATCAGATTTTAATCATGAATTCAATTTCTGAGAACTGATTAAGATGCAAGCTCGGATGTAAAGCCATCACATCATAATGATAAGTTAGGTTAAGTACCTTTTAAAGTGGTGAGCAGGGCTGACCTTCTGTTTTTTAGCTCTACCATCTGCTCATGCCTCAAATTCTTTTTCGGATCAGAGGAGGCTTGTAATACCCGGCTAGAGTTCGGCACCGGAAGTCCTACCGTTCGACGGAATCTCGAGTGTCGGAACCCTCTAGAAGGGAAATTGTTATGTTTTATAACTTCTTTTAGTATGTATTAATGTTTTAAGTGTAAAGAAAATGAGTTTTTGGAAAGAAAAGCACCAAGGAAGAAATGCCAGGTTCGGCCGCCGAATATGCATGAGTTTGGAATTACATTAGGCCGCCAAAGGTGGTCTGGCCAGCCACCTATAAAAGGCCCTAGGTCGGTGAATGGATAAGATTTTCTTTCCATCCACAGGCAGAGGTGAGACCATGATCTTCCTTGGGTGATCTTCATGTTTTCTCCAAATCGTTCAAAGTTTTGATGAGTTTTTATGTTGTTTTGAAGGTTTTGAGCTAAAAAACCCAAGTTTAGAAGTTTGGAGACTTTGAGGGACAGTTTCTCCATATCTCCACGTTGGGATCGTTTATCTTCTTGTTTGTAAGAGGTAAGTGAAGATCCTGAACTTCTTTTCATGATTTATGAAGGTTTTATGGAGTTTTATGGGTAGAGATGCATGTTTAGGTTAAGTTGAGTTTTTGGTTGATTTGTGGTCAAAGCATGTATATGTGTTGAGTTGTGATGTTTGTTGGGGTTTTAAGTTAGTTTTGGACCCCTTTGTGCCTATACTTGAGTATATGCAGGTTGTGGACTTTTGGGTTGCATGTTTGTGTGAAGGTTGGGTGAGTTTTGCATAAAGCAGAGCAGGGTTCTGCCTTACTGGCAAACCCAGTTTCGGCCGCCGAAGGAGGGTTCGGCCGTCGAACATGCTAAGAAGGTGGTTTCGGCTGCCTAAGCTTGCCCCCGAAAGTTTGGACTTTCGGCTCTGGAGGGGGGTTTCGGCCGCCGAAGGTGCTGCCGAAGGTTTGGGACTTTCGTCCCTGGAAGAGGACTTTCGGCAGCCGAAAGTGCCTGAGTTTCGTCTCTGGCTGGGACTTTCAGCCGCCGAACCTGCCGCCGAAAGTGCCCTGTCCAGTCTTCTTTTGCATGTTTTACTTGATTGTTTTAGGATGTTTGAGGGGGGTTTTGGGGAGTTTATAGAGTTGATCTTGAGTTAGTTTGATCCCTCATTTTGAGTCCACCTGTGTAGGAACGGACCAGAGGAACCAAAGAGAGCAGAAGTGAGCATTGCTTCAGAGTATTCAGAGTCAGTTCAGAGTCAGCCAGAGGTGAGTAGAACTAAACTTAATGTTTTAAATTGAGAAATTAAATGCTTTTAGCATGTTCCATGCATCATGATATGTAATAGGTTGAGTGCACTAGACTACACTAATGTGACGCATTGCATTATTCTATGCTTGTACGGATCGGACATAGCGTGGATTCAATAGCCCTCGTAGTAAAGTCCTGAGGAGCCCTGAGAGGGCCGGGCACAGAGCACCATAGGGTGCGTAATAAAGTCCTGAGAAGCTCCTTCGCAGGCCGGGCACAGAATAGAGGGAATTTTGAATCAGTCCGTCTGAGATGGGTGATTTACCTGTGATGTGATGCATTCCATGCGAGCATGTTTTATTGACATGTTTGATTTGTTCTACTCACTGGGCTATAGTAGCTCATCCCTCTCCTTAATCACAGTCTTGCAGGGTCAGAAGTCAGGGGAAGTTCAGCAGGGTACAGGAAGAGTAAAGAGTTTTGTACTAGCATAGTGTGGACATGTAATCTTGTAAAGAGATGTATTGATAGAGTTTCGTAGTGTGCTTGACCCATTTGTATTGTAAATCCCTTTTGTATACATGGTGTGTTTTATGTAAATGTTTTTATGAGTATATGAAAACCAGGCTTAACATGTATGAGTTTAACCCGTCTAGAGCAAGCTCTAGTAAGGGGTTATGTAGTACAGAGATAGTGCATGCACAGGTTGAGCCTTGGTTCAGAGCAAAGTTTTATGGTTTTACAGAAAATGTATGATCATGTATGGGATTTTACAGGTACATAGAGAGTATAGCAGGCTTGCTACGGGTCCCGGCGACCTTAAGTCGATCTGGATCTAGCGCCGATAGCGGTCCGATTTTCGGATCGTTATAGATTGGTATCAGAGCCCTTGGTTCATATGGTCGGACCTAGATAGAGTGTTGGGCTCATAGAGGTTTTAGTTGGTCAAGCAAAATAGGGAATCATGTCCACTAGGATAGGATGTCGAGTCCTGTCTATATGATGATGTGTAATGCCATGATTTATGCATGTGCATTGTTGCTATGAGATGTATTCATGCTAATGTGTTATGTTATGTATTGTTTTCCAGAAAGTTAAGATGAGAGGAACTCGTCGATCTGCACGATTGACTGGAGTCCCACCAGTGAGTGAGGGTTCAGATGCTCGTCCTCCTGCGTTGCCAAGGGCAATGTCTCAGAGATCAAGCAGGGAGTGTACGTCAAGGGACCCTAGAAGGTCTTTTGACGAGAGCAGAAGAGGAACAGAGAGAGGAGGGAGGTCAGATGAAGTGAGGGAGGCTATGGATGTTGATCAGCCAAGAGATGAAAGCATGGGTATGGACAGGTCTGAAGAGGGTATGGGAGAATCTCAGGGAGGCGCTCAGGCCTCGGGGTTTGGTTATCCACCCCATTATCCACCCTTTCCACAGAGCCCGGGGTATCCGATGGGGGGTACGTCGGATTACTCTAGCTTTGCCCCATATCCTACCTACATGCCTTACATGCCTTATCCTCCTTTTTACCCATCATATCCCATGTATCCACCCTTACCATTCCATCCAAGTACAGCATACCCTGAGTCAAGAGAAACTGCACCTCCTCCACCACCAGAACCAGAACCAGTAGCCCCTGTTGTCCAAGTACCTCAACCTAGCTCAGCTGGGGGAAGTAAAGTGAAAATGACAGAGTACCTGAAATTGGATGCTCCCAAATTCAACACGGGAGATGATCCATTTGAGTACCTCAGAACGGTTAAGATGATCACCGATGAGTTAGGAGCTGATGATAGTAGAGCCATTGAGATGGCAGGGTTCACACTGAAATGCAAGAAGGCTCGAGAGTGGTTCAAGAATTATGTGGACCCCAGGCTGGACAGTATGTCATGGGGAGAGTTCGCCAATGAATTTGCTGGGTGGGCTTTTCCTTACAGCTCCAGGGAGATGAAAGTGATAGAATTTGAACAGCTGAGATAGACGAAAGAGATGAGTGTTGATGAATACACTGATAAGTTTCTAGATTTGCTCCAATATGTGGGTCAGGCTTATGACACTGACCAGAAGAAGGCAAGGAGATATACCATGAGACTGTATCCCAGGTATTCCTCCTTGATTCTTCCAGCAGAGAAAGAGAGTTTCCACTCTATCGTGGATGCCGCCAGGAAGATGGAGGCGAGTGCCATTATTTAGGGAACAGTAAAACAGCAAGTGGCACAATCTTCGGGTTCTAAGACCCCTAGTGCAGCAGCTTCTGGCAGCAAGAAGGGAGAAAAGTTTAAAGCGAAGAAGGGCAAGTTCTGGAATAAGATCAAGTCTACTCTAGGAATGGGTAGTGGCTCAAGCTCTGGCACAGGCAGTACAGTGTGCATGAGATGTGGAAGGCCGCACAAAGGAGTTTGTCGATTGGGATCTACCGCCTGCTTTAAGTGTGGGCAGGAGGGACATTTTGCACGGGAATGTCCTCAGACGACCTTTATGGCACCATCCCAGCAGATGAGCTCAGGTAGTGTGGCTCAGCCAGCCGCTCCAGCCATGCCTCAGAGTAGTGGCAGAGGTAGAGGGAGAGGGTCAGCCTCTTCGTCAGCAGCAGGTTCCCGAGGTGCAGGTCCGGTAGCCCCAGCACGGATCTTCACTGTGACACAAGAGGAGGCAAACACGTCGAACACAGTGGTGTCAGGTAATCTCATCATTGGGTGTTTCGAGGTGTATGCTTTGATGGACCCCGGTGCTTATCATTCTTTTATTACTTCGAGAGCCGTGGAGAGTTTGGGTCTGATCATTTCTGATTTAGAGTGTCCTCTCTGGGTCAGTGGACCCAAATGTGACCCATCAGTGACAGAGTCAGTCTGTCGTTTCAGTCCAGTGTTCATAGAGGGTAGATGCCTTCCAGCTGACCTGGTGGTTCTAGATTTGACAGATTTTTTGATGTCATTCTAGGGATGGATTGGCTATCTGCATATGGTGCTACCTTGGACTGTAGAGACAAGGTAGTTAGTCTCAGAGATCAGGATGGGTCAGAGTGTGTCTTCAGAGGAGACAGGTGGGGGACACCTAGAGGTTTGATCTCAGCCCTTCAGGCTCGTCGTTTGCTTAGGAGGGGTTGTCAGGGGTTTCTAGCTCATGTGAGAGAGCTAGATAGACAGGTCAAGGAACCAGCCTCAGTACCAGTAGTCCGAAAATTTTCAGACGTCTTTCCAGACGAGCTTCCAGGACTACCACCTGATAGGGAGATAGAGTTTGAAATAAAATTGTTGCCTGGTACCAGACCTATCTCTATTCCTCCCTACAGGATAGCACCAGCAGAGTTAAAAGAATTGAAAGAGCAGTTGCAGGAGTTGGTAGATCAGGGTTTCATCCGCCCTAGTACCTCACCTTGGGGTGCTCCAGTGCTTTTTGTCAGAAAGAAGGATGGATCCCTCAGACTTTGTATCGACTACAGGCAGTTGAACAAGGTCACTACCAAGAATAAGTATCCCCTACCTAGGATCGACGATCTATTTGACCAGCTAGCTGGAGCAGGTTGTTTCTCTAAAATAGATCTGAGGTCTGGGTATCACCAGCTGAGAGTGAGAGAAGCAGATGTGCCAAAGACAGCTTTCAGGACCAGATATGGGCATTATGAGTTCTTAGTAATGTCGTTCGGGTTGACTAACGCCCCTGCAGCATTCATGGATCTCATGAACAGAGTTTTCAGCGAGTATCTGGATCACTTTATTATTGTCTTCATCGATGATATCTTAGTGTATTCCAGAGATGCAGAGGAGCATGCCCAGCATCTGAGGACAGTTCTGCAGACACTGAGAGAGCATGGTTTATATGCCAAGTTCTCTAAGTGTGAGTTCTGGTTGAGGAGCATTTCATTCTTAGGGCATGTAGTGTAACAGCCCGGAAATCTGGACCGCTACCGGCGCTAGGATCCAGATCGGCGTAAGGCCGCCGGGACCCGTAGCAAGCCTGACATATATCCTGTAAACCTGTAAATCCCATACATGATCAACAAAACTCATAAACCTGTAAACATTTTCATATAACAACCAAGCTCAACCTGTACATAAACATAAACATATCATAAACCTCCACTGGAGCCCTCATCAAATGCTCCAATGGGGTAACTCATCATACATAAGCTTGGTTGAAACATAACCTCATATCTCATATCATAAAGACCATGTACATACAAGTGGGATTAACAATCTGTATTGGTCAAGCACAACTCTATCCTCAATATTCAAAATTTCACAACATAAATTAAAACTCTTTTACATTACATCATAATACAATTGTCATGTCCACAATCTAACTATTACATAACATTGCTTCATACTCTGGCTAACCTCCTGGTCTACCCTGTACCTGCACATCTGGGATTAGGGGAGAGGGGTGAGCTATAAAGCCCAGTGAGCAGAATAGAGAAAACATATATTAAAATATTTCATGCTTCCATGAAATGCAACACATCACAAACATATCACATAAGGATGGTATTGTCACCTATAGTCCTCAACATAGTCCAATCGTGCCAGGGGCGTAGAATGGGCCTCACTGGTCTTTCTCTTACATACATAACATAACATAACATTCCAATATGCCAGGGGCGTAGAATGGGCCTCACTGGTCTTTCTCTTAACATAGTCCAGGGGCGTAGAATGGGCCTCACTGGCAATCCATACCATATCATCATCATATCATACCATAGGAGGACTAGAGGATCATTCAATAGCCAATCCGCATCCACATCATATTATGCAATGCAACATATTCGTGAATACTAATGTAAACAACCTAAAATATATTATGGCATATATGATGCATGAACATGCTCCAAAAAGTTATATTTCATTTATTTAAAAACTTAAGGTTCATTCTACTCACCTTTGGCTGAAGCTCTACAGACTCTGAAGCAGCTATCTCACTGCTGAGGTCCTCGGTTCCTCGGGTCCGAACCTACACAGGTGGACTCAAATGAGGGACCAAACATACGTAATTACAACTCTAATATACTCCCCAAAAACCCCCTAAAACATCATGAAAATATCACATAGAGATATGCATGAAATGGCTGAACAGGGCACTTTCGGCGGCACCTTCGGCGGCCGAAAGTCCTGGACAGATCCGAAAGTCAGGCACTTTCGGCGGCACCTTCGGCGGCCGAAAGTCCCAGACAGAGACGAAAGTCTCTTTTCGGGGGCAACTTCGGCAGCCGAATGCTGCCTCCACAAAAGAGGGTTCGGCGGCCGAAAGTCACTTCGGCGGCCGAACCTGAGCTTCTCCCGAAGGGCAGAAACTCAGCTCCTCTATGCACATTTTGCCTCCCAAGCTCAAATCATGTAAAAACTAGTTCTAAAACATGCATACCTCACATACATTACACCTAGGGGTCTCAAGCTATCATATACCCCAACTACAACACTTCAATCAACACATAAACAAGCTACATTGTTCATCAAAGCATCAAAACCCATAAACTCAACATATACCCTAACATGCATTTCTACCCATAGATCTTGCATAAAACTTAGTTAAAACACATAAGGAGCTTAAGATCGGCTCTTACCTCTTGAAGATCGAGAGGGAGACGACCTAAACTTGGAGATCCACGAAAATGAGCTCCTGAGTTCCCAAAGCTCCAAAACTTGTTTCAAAAGCTTAAATCTTCCAAACCAAGTGAAAACAAGTGAAAATCTTGAAAGATTTAGAGGAAGAACATCAAAAATGGGTGAGGGACAGCGGAAAGCTCACCTTGGCCGAAAATGGGGAAAAGCTCGCCCGTTTTCGGCTAAGGGACCCTTTTATAGTGGCTGGTCAGACCACGTTCGGGGGCCGAATGTGCCTCCGCATGCATGCCATGTTCGGCGGCCGAACATGAGGTTCGGCGGCCGAACCTGGACTTCCCTCACTCATGCTTTCAGGGGCCTAACGTGCCTCCAAAACGCATGCATGTTCGGCGGCCGAACTTGACTTTCGGCGGCCGAACCTGGGTTTTCCTCCAAAGACTTTTCATGTAAAAACTCATTAAATTTCATACTTAAAATCATTAAAAACATGAAAATATTTCATAACAACATACTTTTACCCTTCTAGAGGTTTCCGACATCCGAGATTCCACCGGACGGTAGGAATTCCGATACCGGAGTCTAGCCGGGTATTACATTCTCCCCCCCTTAAGAACATTCGTCCCCGAATGTTCCTCAACTAGTACACGTATAGAAAAACAACATAACATACGTACAAAACACATAGGGACTAACCTTAAAAGAGGTGGGGATATTGCTGGAGCATAGACTCCCGTGTCTCCCAAGTGCATTCTTCTATGTTGTGGTGGTTCCAAAGGACTTTCACCATTGGGATTTCCTTGTTTCTCAACTTTCTGATCTGAGTGTCAAGAATCCGCACTGGCTGCTCTACATAGGTGAGATCCTCTTGGATCTCTACATCAGGCTCACTAAGAACCTTGCTCGGATCTGACACGTACTTTCTTAACATGGAAACATGGAAAACCGGATGGATTCTTTCCATAGATGTAGGCAAGTCCAGCTTGTACGATACACTCCCAATCTTTTGCAAGACTTCGAAGGGTCCGATGTACCGTGGAGCTAGCTTACCCTTTTTACCAAACCGAACCACCCCTTTCATTGGAGACACCTTGAGCAATACTAGATCCCCCTCCTGAAACTCTACTAGTCTTCTGCGGATGTCTGCATAACTCTTCTGTCTGCTCGCAGCTGTCTTGATTCTCTCTCTGATGATGGGTATCACCCTGCTGGTGATCTCTACTAACTCAGGCCCTGCCAAGGCCTTTTCTCCAACTTCCTCCCAGCAAACAGGTGACCTGCACTTCCTTCCATATAAAGCTTCATATGGAGCCATCCCGATGCTAGCATGATGACTGTTATTGTAGGCAAACTCCACCAAAGGTAGATGCTGCCTCCAAGAACCGCCAAAGTCCAGCACACACATTCTTAGCATATCTTCTATGGTCTGGATGGTCCTCTCTGACTGTCCGTCTGTCTGTGGATGGAAGGCAGTGCTAAAATCCAACCTGGTACCCATGGCATCCTGCAGACTCCGCCAAAACCTGGAGGTGAACTGGGGCCCTCTATCTGACACTATAGAAACGGGAACCCCATGCAATCTGACAATCTCGTTTACATACACCTGCGCTAACTTGTCCACAGAATAGCCACTCCTGACAGGGATGAAGTGAGCAGATTTGGTGAGTCTGTCCACAATCACCCATATGGAGTCCAATCTGTTGGACGCTGCCGGTAACCCCACTACGAAGTCCATAGCTATATTCTCCCATTTCCACTCTGGAATAGGTAGCGGGTTAAGCATTCCAGCCGGCTTCTGATGTTCCAGCTTCACCCTCTAACATACTTCGCAGGCTGACACAAACTGTGCCACTTCTTTCTTCATCGCTGGCCACCAATAAACCTTCTTTAAATCTTGATACATCTTGGTGGCTCCGGGGTGAACGCTGTATCTTGCATTATGAGCTTCTCTCATAATGTCTCCCTTAAGCCCTATGTCATCTGGTACACATAATCTGCTCCCATAGCGGAGGATCCCCTTACTATCAAATCTGAACTCATTATCTTTGCCCGACTGAACCGTCCTGGCAATCTTCACTAACTCTGGGTCCTCATGCTGTTTCTGAGCCACCTGCTCCAGAAACACGGGTGTCACCTTCATCTGTGCGATCAAAGTACCTGTACCAGACAACTCCAACTGTAGACCTTCATTAATGAGCTTGTAAAACTCCTTCACCACCGGTCTCCTCTCTGCCGTGATGTGGGATAAACTGCCTAGTGACTTCCGGCTTAGGGCGTCTGCCACAACATTCGCCTTACCCGGATGGTACTGGATTCTGCAATCATAGTCACTGAGCAGCTCTACCCACCTCCTCTGTCTCAAATTCAGTTCTCTCTGGCTCAAGATGTGCTGCAGGCTCTTATGATCAGTAAAGATCTCACATTTTACCCCATAGAGGTAATGCCTCCACATCTTGAGTGCAAAGATGACTGCTGCCATCTCAAGATCGTGTGTGGGGTAATTCAACTCATGCCTCTTCAGCTGTCTAGAAGCATAAGCGATCACCTTGCCATTTTGCATCAACACACAACCCAAACCTACTCTGGATGCATCACAGAACACTGTGAAGTCCTCATTGCTAGTTGGCAGAGCTAATACTGGTGCTGAAGTCAACCTTTTCTTAAGCTCCTTGAAACTCTCTTCACACTGGTCGGTCCACAAAAACTTCTGGTTCTTCCTGGTCAATCTGGTTAGAGGAGCTGCAATCCTTGAGAAGTCCTGAACGAACCTCCTGTAATAACCAGCCAAACCCAAGAAACTTCTGATCTCAGTCACTGTGGTGGGTCTAGGCCAGTTAGTCACAGCCTCCACTTTCTTGGGGTCTACCTCTATTCCATTCTCTGACACTACATGCCCCAAGAATGAGATGCTCCTCAACCAGAACTCACACTTGGAGAACTTGGCATACAAGCCATGTTCCCTCAAGGTCTGCAGAACTATCCTCAGATGATGGGCATGCTCCTCTGCATTCCTGGAATACACTAAGATATCATCTATGAAGACAATAACAAAGTGGTCCAGGTACTGTCTAAACACTCTGTTCATGAGGTCCATGAATGCTGCAGGGGCATTTGTTAACCCGAACGGCATTACAAGGAACTCAAAATGCCCATATCTGGTCCTGAAAGCTGTCTTCGGCACATCTTCATCCCTTATCCTTAGCTGATGGTACCCCGATCTTAGATCTATTTTGGAGAAACAACCCGCTCCGGCTAGCTGGTCAAATAGATCATCGATCCTTGGCAGAGGGTACCTATTCTTGGTAGTGACTTTGTTCAACTGCCTGTAGTCGATACAAAGTCTAAGGGATCCATCCTTCTTTCTTACAAACAGCACTGGAGCACCCCAGGGTGAGGTACTCGGTCGGATGAAGCCCTTGTCTACCAATTCTTGCAACTGTTCTTTCAATTCTTTCAACTCAGCTGGTGCCATCCTGTAGGGAGGGATAGAGATCGGTCTCGTTCCAGGCATTAACTCTATCTCGAACTCTATCTCCCTAGCAGGTGGTAAACCTGGAAGCTCATCTGGGAACACATCTAAAAACTCATTAACCACTGGCACTGCGGCGGGCTCTCTAATCTGACTATCTAGCTCTCTCACATGAGCCAAATACCCCTGACATCCCCTCCTAAGCAACCTACGAGCCTGAAGAGATGAGATCAAACCTCTAGGTGTACCCCTCCTGTCTCCTCTGAAGACTACCTCTGATCCATCCTGACCTCTGAACCTGACTACCTTGTCCCTGCAGTCCAAGGTAGCACCATGGGTAGATAACCAGTCCATCCCTAGAATGACGTCAAAATCTGTCAACTCTAGAACCACAAGGTCGGCGGACATGCATCTCCCCTCAACAAACACTGGACTACATTGGCAGACTGACTCTGCCACTGATGGATCACACTTGGGTCCGCTGACCCAGAGAGGACACTCTAACCCAGAAGTCATCAATCCCAACCTCTCTACGGCCCTCGGAGCAATAAAAGAATGAGATGCACCAGGGTCCATCAATGCATACACATCAGAACAACCAATGATGAGATTACCTGCCACCACGGTGTTGGATGTGTTAGCCTCTTGCTGTGTCATTGTGAAGATCCTTGCTGGAGCTGACGGACCTTCACCTCTGAAACCCGCTGAAGAAGAGGCTGCTCCTCTCCCTCTACCTCTGCCACTGGCTTGAGTTGGTGCTGGGGCTACTGGCTGAGCTACACTGCCTGAACCTGTCTGCTGGGACTGTGCCATAACAGCTGCTCTAGGACAATCCCGAGCCATATGTCCCTCTTGCCCACATCTGAAGCAGGCTCTGGACCCATAGAGGCACACTCCCCTGTGTGGCTTACCACACTTCACACATGCTACATTGTCTGCACCTGAGCTCGAGCCACTTCCTAATCCCAGACCTGACTTGATCTTGCTCCAGAACTTGTTCTTCTTCTGCTTCTTGGTGGTACTGCTCCACCTCTTACTACCTGAATTTAAGGAAGAAGGATCCACTCTTTCCCTACCTGGGGTTTTGGGACCGGAAGGCTGTGCCACTGACTGCTTGACTTTTCCCTCGATGATAGCACTAGCCTCCATTCTCCTAGCCATATCGACTATGGTGTGAAAACTCTCTCTATCTGCTGACTGTACCAAGGAGGAATACCTGGGATGGAGCTTCATGATATACCTCCTTGACTTCTTCTGATCTGTGCTAAGGTCCTGCCCAGCAAATGGCAGCAACTCCATAAACCTGTCAGTATATTCGTCTACACTCATGTCATCAGTCTGCCTCAACTGCTCGAATTCTATTATCTTCAATTCCCTTGAACTATCAGGGAAAGCCCATCCTGCAAACTCACTTGCGAAATCCTCCCATGGAAGACTGTCCACCCTCGGTTTGATGTAGTTCTTGAACCACTCTCGTGCCTTCTTGCACTTAAGCGTGAACCCGGCCATCTGAATGGCTCTACTGTCATCCGCCCCTATCTCATCTGTAATCGCCTTGACCCGCTCCAAGTACACGAACGGATCATCACCGGTTTCAAACTGGGGAGCACCCAGCTTCATATAGTCGGTCATCTTGACCTTGCTCCCTCTGGATGAGCTAGGGTTAGGAGGTTGAGTAACTGGGGCTGCTGGTTCTGTAGGTGGTGGAGGTGGGGCAACATTTTCTGTGGTAGGGTTTTCTGGATTTGGGTGATAGGGTGGTGGTGGATACATAGGATACTGTGGGTATGGTGGGTAGTATGGTGGGTATGGCATCTGTGTGGGGTAAGGGCTAAAACTAGGGTAATCTGACGTGCCTCCCATCGAATACCTGGGGTGTTGCGAGAAATGTGGGTAGTGGGGTGACTGAACAAATCCCGAGGCCTAAGTGCCTCCTTGGGACTCTCCCATTCCCTCTTCTGACATACTAACCCCCAAACTGCCATCCCTCCTCTGGTCCACATCCATGTCATCTCCCACATCTTCTGACATACCACCTTGAACTGTTCCTCGTACTGATCTGCTTCTTCCCAGATCTAAAGACCTTCTAGGGTCTCTCACTGCTCGGTCCCTGTTGGACCTGCTAGACATTGCCCTAGGCAATGCTGGAGGACAGGCGCTCATGCCCTCATCCTCAGGTGGCACTCCAGTCAATCGTGCAGATCGACGAGTTCCTCTCATCCTGTTTTCTGAAAAACAGTGCACATCACAAGCAACATTAGCATCATATGGTTCATGTGGGCACACATGAACCCGCATCACATACATCATATATCATAGCACATCATTAATGCACATGCATATTATCATGGCATTTCACATCATCATGCAAGACAGGACTCCACATCCTATCCTAGTGGACATGATCTTTCCTATTGTGCTTGACCTTCTATAACATCTATGAGCCCGACACTCTAGGTCCGACCATATGAACCTAGGGCTCTGATACCATTCTGTAACAGCCCGAAAATCCGGACCGCTACCGGCGCTAGGATCCAGATCGGCGTAAGGCCGCCGGGACCCGTAGCAAGCCTGACATATATCCTGTAAACCTGTAAATCCCATACATGATCAACAAAACTCATAAACCTGTAAACATTTTCATATAACAACCAAGCTCAACCTGTACATAAACATAAACATATCATAAACCTCCACTGGAGCCCTCATCAAATGCTCCAATGGGGTAACTCATCATACATAAGCTTGGTTGAAACATAACCTCATATCTCATATCATAAAGACCATGTACATACAAGTGGGATTAACAATCTGTATTGGTCAAGCACAACTCTATCCTCAATATTCAAAATTTCACAACATAAATTAAAACTCTTTTACATTACATCATAATACAATTGTCATGTCCACAATCTAACTATTACATAACATTGCTTCATACTCTGGCTAACCTCCTGGTCTACCCTGTACCTGCACATCTGGGATTAGGGGAGAGGGGTGAGCTATAAAGCCCAGTGAGCAGAATAGAGAAAACATATATTAAAATATTTCATGCTTCCATGAAATGCAACACATCACAAACATATCACATAAGGATGGTATTGTCACCTATAGTCCTCAACATAGTCCAATCGTGCCAGGGGCGTAGAATGGGCCTCACTGGTCTTTCTCTTACATACATAACATAACATAACATTCCAATATGCCAGGGGCGTAGAATGGGCCTCACTGGTCTTTCTCTTAACATAGTCCAGGGGCGTAGAATGGGCCTCACTGGCAATCCATACCATATCATCATCATATCATACCATAGGAGGACTAGAGGATCATTCAATAGCCAATCCGCATCCACATCATATTATGCAATGCAACATATTCGTGAATACTAATGTAAACAACCTAAAATATATTATGGCATATATGATGCATGAACATGCTCCAAAAAGTTATATTTCATTTATTTAAAAACTTAAGGTTCATTCTACTCACCTTTGGCTGAAGCTCTACAGACTCTGAAGCAGCTATCTCACTGCTGAGGTCCTCGGTTCCTCGGGTCCGAACCTACACAGGTGGACTCAAATGAGGGACCAAACATACGTAATTACAACTCTAATATACTCCCCAAAAACCCCCTAAAACATCATGAAAATATCACATAGAGATATGCATGAAATGGCTGAACAGGGCACTTTCGGCGGCACCTTCGGCGGCCGAAAGTCCTGGACAGATCCGAAAGTCAGGCACTTTCGGCGGCACCTTCGGCGGCCGAAAGTCCCAGACAGAGACGAAAGTCTCTTTTCGGGGGCAACTTCGGCAGCCGAATGCTGCCTCCACAAAAGAGGGTTCGGCGGCCGAAAGTCACTTCGGCGGCCGAACCTGAGCTTCTCCCGAAGGGCAGAAACTCAGCTCCTCTATGCACATTTTGCCTCCCAAGCTCAAATCATGTAAAAACTAGTTCTAAAACATGCATACCTCACATACATTACACCTAGGGGTCTCAAGCTATCATATACCCCAACTACAACACTTCAATCAACACATAAACAAGCTACATTGTTCATCAAAGCATCAAAACCCATAAACTCAACATATACCCTAACATGCATTTCTACCCATAGATCTTGCATAAAACTTAGTTAAAACACATAAGGAGCTTAAGATCGGCTCTTACCTCTTGAAGATCGAGAGGGAGACGACCTAAACTTGGAGATCCACGAAAATGAGCTCCTGAGTTCCCAAAGCTCCAAAACTTGTTTCAAAAGCTTAAATCTTCCAAACCAAGTGAAAACAAGTGAAAATCTTGAAAGATTTAGAGGAAGAACATCAAAAATGGGTGAGGGACGGCGGAAAGCTCACCTTGGCCGAAAATGGGGAAAAGCTCGCCCGTTTTCGGCTAAGGGACCCTTTTATAGTGGCTGGTCAGACCACGTTCGGGGGCCGAATGTGCCTCCGCATGCATGCCATGTTCGGCGGCCGAACATGAGGTTCGGCGGCCGAACATGAGGTTCGGTGGCCGAACCTGGACTTCCCTCACTCATGCTTTCGGAGGCCTAACGTGCCTCCAAAACGCATGCATGTTCGGCGGCCGAACTTGACTTTCGGCGGCCGAACCTGGGTTTTCCTCCAAAGACTTTTCATGTAAAAACTCATTAAATTTCATACTTAAAATCATTAAAAACATGAAAATATTTCATAACAACCTACTTTTACCCTTCTAGAGGTTTCCGACATCCGAGATTCCACCGGACGGTAGGAATTCCGATACCGGAGTCTAGCCGGGTATTACATGTAGTATCAGCAGAGAGGATTGAGGTAGACCCCAAGAAGATAGAGGCTGTAGCTAACTGGCCCAGACCCACCACAGTGACTGAGATTAAAAGCTTTCTGGGTTTGGCAGGTTACTACAGGAGGTTTGTTCAGGACTTCTCAAAGCTAGCTGCTCCTCTGACCAAACTGACAAAGAAGAACCAGAGGTTCGAGTGGTCGGACCAGTGTGAAGAGAGCTTTGACGAGCTAAAGAGAAGATTAACATCAGCACCGGTGTTAGCGCTGCCCGTCAGTAATGAGGACTTCACAGTGTTCTGTGATGCGTCTCGAGTGGGACTGGGTTGTGTTTTGATGCAGAACGACAGGGTGATTGCTTATGCTTCTAGACAACTGAAGAAGCACGAGTTGAATTACCCCACACATGACCTAGAGATGGCGGCAGTTATTTTTGCACTCAAGATGTGGAGGCATTACCTTTATGGGGTTAAATGCGAGATCTTCACAGATCATAAGAGTTTACAGTACATCTTAAGTCAGAAAGAGCTGAATTTGAGGCAGAGAAGATGGTTGGAACTGCTCAGTGACTACGATTGCAAGATCCAGTATCATCTGGATAAGGCGAATGTTGTGGCAGATGCCCTAAGCCGGAAATCACTTGCCAGTTTGTCCCATATAGCAGCAGAGAGAAGACCAGTGGTGATGGAGTTTTATAAGCTCATCGACGAAGGGCTACAGCTTGAGTTGTCTGGTACGGGTGCATTGATAGCACAGATGCGAGTGATACCAGTGTTTCTGGAGCAGGTAGCTCAGAAACAGCATAAGGACCCTGAGTTAGTGAAAATTGCAAGGACTGTTCAGACAGGCAACAGAGCAGAGTTCAGATTTGATAGCCAAGGGATCCTCCACTATGGGAATCGACTATGTGTACCAGATGACATAAGTCTGAAAGGAGACATTATGAGGGAAGCTCATAATGCGCGATACAGTGTTCACCCTGGAGCCACCAAGATGTATCAGGATCTGAAAAGAGTGTATTGGTGGCCAGCTATGAAGAAAGAAGTGGCACAGTTTGTGTCCGCCTGTGAAGTTTGTCAGAGGGTGAAACTGGAACATCAGAAGCCGGCTGGAATGCTTAACCCACTGCCGAGTCCAGAGTGGAAATGGGAGAACATAGCTATGGATTTTGTAGTGGGCTTACCGGCAGTGTCCAACAGGTTAGACTCCATATGGGTGATTGTGGACAGACTGACTAAATCTGCTCACTTTATTCCTGTTAGGATTAATTACTCTGTGGACAAGTTAGCACAGGTTTATGTGGAAGAGATAATAAGGTTGCATGGAGTTCCAGTGTCTATAGTGTCAGATAGAGGACCTCAGTTCACCTCCAGATTTTGGCGGAGTCTGCAGAGTGCTATGGGCACAAGATTGGATTTCAGCACTGCATTCCATCTACAGACTGACGGACAGTCTGAGAGGACCATTCAGACCATAGAGGATATGCTCAAAATGTGTGTGTTAGACTTTGGCGGTTCTTGGAGGCAGCATCTACCTTTGGTGGAGTTTGCCTACAATAACAGCCATCATGCTAGCATAGGGATGGCCCCTTATGAAGCTTTGTATGGGAGGAAGTGTAGATCACCTGTTTGCTGGGAAGAAGTGGGAGAGAAGGCTCTTGCAGGGCCAGAGCTAGTAGAGATCACCAGTAGAGTGGTGCCCATCATTAGAGAGAGAATCAAAACTGCTGTGAGCAGACAGAAAAGCTATGCAGATATCCGCAGGAAGCAGTTAGAGTTTCAGGAGGGTGATATGGTATTGCTGAAGGTATCTCCAATGAAGGGAGTGGTTCGGTTTGGAAAGAAGGGTAAGCTAGCTCCACGATACATTGGACCTTTTGAGATATTGCAGAAGATCGGGAATGTGTCGTATAAGCTGGATTTGCCTGCTTCTGTGGAAAGAATTCACCCAGTTTTCCATGTTTCTATGCTCCAAAAGTTCGTGTCAGATCCGAGTAAGGTTCTTAGTGAGCCTGAAGTGGAGATCCTTGGAGATCTCACCTATGTAGAGCAGCCAGTGCGGATCCTAGACACGCAGATCAGAAAGCTGAGGAACAAGAAAATTCCAATGGAGAAAGTCCTTTGGAACCACCACAATCTAGAAGAGTGCACCTGGGAGACACGGGAGTCTATGCTCCAGCAATATCCATATCTGTTTTGAGGTTAGTTTTTCCTCCTTTTTATGTGTTTAATTGTTTGAGGAACATTCGGGGACGAATGTTCTTAAGGGGGGGGAGAATGTAATATCCGGCTAGAGTTCGGCACAGGTTGAGCCTTGGTTTAGAGCAAAGTTTTATGGTTTTACAGAAAATGTATGATCATGTATGGGATTTTACAGGTACACAGAGAGTATAGCAGGCTTGCTACGGGTCCCGGCGACCTTAAGTCGATCTGGATCCTAGCGCCGGTAGCGGTCTGATTTTCGGGTCGTTACAAGGCTTGTGATTTTTAGTTCGTCTTTGAGCCTTATGAGTTCTGCTCTTCTCTCGTTTGGCTTTCCGGGCTCAGGTTTGCACGTTTCAGGTCGGTACTTTTGGCTTTATGTTGCTTTGGTCTTCTCAGCTGGTTTTTTAAGGCCGGGAGATCTTGGGGATCCCGGTTGTTATCCCAGTTCGGTTTGCAGTGCCGGGAGATCTTGGGGATCCTGGTTTTCGAGGTGCCAGGAGATCTTGGGGATCCTGGTCTTCAAGGTGCCAGGAGATCTTGGGGATCCTGGTCTTCAAGGCGCTAGGGGATCTTGGGGATCCTGGTCTTCAAGGCGCCAGGAGATCTTAGGGATCCTGGTCTTCAATGATGCCAGGAGATCTTAGGGATCCTAGTCTTCAATGGTGCCAGGAGATCTTGGGGATCCTGAGCACCTACCTCCCTGAGGTCTTGGGCTTCGGTGCATGTTTTATTTTTCTTTCCTGTTTCTTTTAGTGGGAGCAATGTAAGTTATGACAAAGAAGGAGATTGGACGATAATAACGTCTATTTTATTGCCATTCTTTAAAATACAATCAGCCTTTTTCCATTTGATGACAGCTTTTAGGGGAAGTACCTTTTTAAGTGCTGGATGTTCCAAGCATGGGGCTCAGGGTTTCCTTGCATGTCTTCAATTCTATACACTCCCGGTTTGACCACTTTGGCTATTCTGAAAGGTCCTTCCTAGGTCAGAGCCAGTTTTCCCACTGCCGCTCTCTTTTCAGTAGCCTCCAGGTTTCTCAGGACTAGGTCTCCTACACTCAGGCTTCTTTCTCTGACCCTTTGATTGTAGTAACGGGCTGCTCTCTGTTGATAGGTGGCAGTACGGACTTGAGCTTCCTCCCTAACCTCTTCAAGAGCATCCATGTTGCTTCTTAACTTATCATTGTTAGTGCTCTCACTAGCAAATTGGACTCGATGAGTGGGGATTTGCAGCTCGACTGGGACCACGACCTCAGTGCCAAAAGCAAGTGCAAAGGGCGTTTCTTTGGTGGACGTCCTAGGGGTAGTTCTGAGTGCCCACAGGATGCTATTGAGTTCTTCTGCCACTACAAAAAAACAGTGATTTAGCGACCAAAATTTTGGTCGCTAAAAGGCAGAATTTGGTCGCTATTATGAAATAGCGACCATTTAGCGACCAAAATGAAATGGTCGGTGTTTGGCCAGTCGCTAAATTTTTGGCGACAATCTGGAAATTGGTCGCTAAAATAGCGACCAATCAGCGACCATTTTTTGGTCGCTAATTTGGTGTCATGGCAAATTTGGTATTAGAAATATTAGTCGCTGTTTGGTCGCTAAATTTTGGATGCTAAATGGTCGTCGTTTTGGTCGCTAATTTGGCCGCTATTTCGTTGTTATTTGATCGCCTCAGGGAAGAGCATTTGGTCGCTATGTGGAAGTAAATTGGTCGTTAAATTTTGGTCGCTAAATGGTCGCTGTTTTTGTCGCTAATTTGATCGCTATTTAGTCGCTATTTGATCGCCTCAGGAAAGAGCATTTGGTCGTTATGTGGAAGTAAATTGGTCGTTAAATTTTGGTCGCAAAATGGTCGCTGTTTTTTTCGCTAATTTGGTCGCTATTTAGTCGCTATTTGATCGCATCAGAAAAGAGCAATTAGTCGCTATTTCGTCGCAAATTAATAGTAAAATTAAAAAAATATTTATTATTTAATTTATTTTTGTGGCTGATTAGTCACTAATAAATGTATTTAAATCTGATTCATATTATTTTTTCAATAAATTCATAAACCTGCTATAATATCAATATTTACACACATTCCAATACATAAAACATCAAAGACAATATATACACATAAACTTCATTTCATAATTCTGCAATCTAAAAGTTCAAAACATTACTATAGTTCAACACTAAGAAACTTAAAATATCTCAAAATATATAATGGATCCAAATAGTATCAAATTCCTATCATAAAATATATTATTTAAGTACGTGAGAAATGACATTATGCTAATCCATATGTGAATCAACAAGGGATCTATGAGCTGGAGGAATATCAGACGATGATGGCATCAATGAGGAAGACTGTTGTCCCATCTTCGCTGTCTGTATTTCATCACGCATTTTAGCTATCAGCTGATTTTGGTCTTCTACAAGTTTCTGCAAACTATTATACTTCTCTTCAAACTTTGCTTCAATTTCCTTCTTCCATTCTGGTGATTGGGATGATGGAACATTTGTTGATGTTCCCCCAGTTCCTGTTTGAGAGAAGGCAGAAGAGGTAGCACTACCTAAACATTATATAAAAATAATATATTAATTAATTAATATAATTATAATATTTTAATAATAAAAAATTAAATCATGACCTCACCTCTTACAAATAAAATAAAAAAATAAATAATGAAAAAAATAAATAATAGCTTAGAGTGGCGCAATGTATTTATTTTTTTAATTATTAATATATTATAATAAAATAATTATATTATATTAATTTAATAATACTTGTGATTAAATAGTATTAGTAATTTTTTAATCACATAATAATATTGTTTTATAACTCTAAGAGAATACTGAAAACTTCAATTAGTAAATAAAAACAAGTGAGAGAAAATTATTACCTTCTAAGTCTTGAGGAAGGAATGCAATATTATGAGTAAAGAATTCCAAACTTTGGCCAAGAAATGTATGCAACCTTCAAGATGAGATTTAAGAGATTAGTGAATTTATATTTGGAGAATCATCGAAGAACTAATAACTAAGAAATAAAATAGATCAATTATGGAATTTTTTTAGGCTCAAATAATGACTCTTTGTGCATTTCATAAGCTAGAGAATAACACCAATATAAGGCATCATAGTATAAAAGAAACAGAAAAAGAAGAGTTGTAAACTCACGTTTTCCTTTGATTAGTGAAGAACCAGGTAGGGAATTCTGCCTAACTTTCAAGCATGATGCCAATTCCTGGAGTTTTGATTTGATTTCTTTCCTTTGATTTGATTTCTTTCCTGATTTCAGCAGTTCCATCTCTTTGGAAAGGAATCTGTTCTGTCTGAGGCTCCCAATAATAAGATTTCAACCAATGAATTGCCAAATAACTTGTATTCATCGAGAGGAAGATACTTTATCATCCAGTATCCTCTCTCCTCTTTTTTGGTTGCGGGGGGGGGGTGGTTGAGGAGGTGGTTTTCATTTCTGTAATAAACTCTCCCTTTTATCCAAAGAAACAAATGAAAAATCTTTGCAGCAACATCAAGCATATACCTGGACAGGGAAATCCATTTGTGGCCTCCTGGTAGACCAATTGATGTTATCCCAATTCACTGATGGGGGAAACATTTTGTAGTCTTTTTGCATAAAGAAGCCCTAAAGACAATGATGTAAAATACAGCGACATGATATCATGGATTGAAAAAGAGTGGAGAGAGGAGAAAAGGAAAAAAGAAGTGAAGTTAATTTAAGATATAGTGTAGTTATTTTCACAGCACATATCACTCTATCCATGCCCTGGGACGCCGTTAAGCTGTGGAAAGAAGCCACAACTAAAAAATAAAAATAAAAAATAGAGTGTTCTTCTTTACCTGACATTCTTCTGCAATTATGTTAATGGAATCCAACCATTTGACAGAACGTGCACCTATAACACCAGGAACAACCACTCGCAGCGGATAACCATGATCTCTCTTTAGAGGCTTTGGCATGATAACAAGGAAATGAACTGATGTCAGAATAATTCATGATAAAATTATTTCACTGGAAAAAAAAGTTTACCAAACAGAATAATAAAGATTAAGTACATTAACAAATTATGATCTCAAGGTTAAAAATTAAAAAAAAAAAATGTCTTTATTGACCTGTGACTGTTCACATGGAAATGACTCAATTAGAAAATTATAACCCAAATAACAAACAACAAACCTAAATTAGAAAATTTAAATATACTAAAACAAAATAAATATATTACAAATTCATCATAACACAACCATTAATCAATTATATATCATTTTCTTTAGCATTTACTGGCAAAACTGTTACATTACAACAAGAAATTGAAGAGTGAAAAAACTTGTAGAGAGACTGACAGAAAAGATACATTGAGGAAGAGAACCCATAGCAATGAAACAAGTTTGAATCATTCGAAACCCGTTTGATTTAGCAAATTGAAAACATAATATAAAATTTTTCTTCACTTAAATGAGGTAAATTGATAATGCACCCAAAGAGCAGGTTTGTTAGCAAAAACCTTACTTGCATCTCAGCTGTCTTAGGCATTTGTTCAATGCTGAAGAATGAATGCTAGGTGGAGCCATTTGAAGTAAGACGCCAGCAGTAGATTTAAAGAGTGGCATGACAAGCACAAAAACTGCAACTGAAACTAGTCCCAAACATAAGACTTCAGCATTCTCAACCCTGCAATTCAAGGGACAATTTATAAACAAAACGACCAGGGCAGCAAGTAGTGAGAATGAGAAAGACCCAGAGGCGTTACAGAACTGAAGTTGAAAATGCAAGATGAAGCAATATACCCGAGGGACAGAAACCAGGATGCCAATATCAAACCTGAGAAACAATAAGAGAATACCAGCTTAACATTTATAATAAAGAAGACAACTAACACTTGAACGAAAATTCACATTTCAAGGTTAATTCACTAAATATCAATATGATGACCAAACTCTCTAAATATCAATATGATGACCAAATTCTAATTTACATTAAAAAAAAATCATCCAACTTTATTATTATTATTTTTTAATAAATTTCAAAAAGGTTACTATTACTAAATTTTTACAGAAATTTAGCCAAGTTTTATGTGATGAATATTTTTATTGCTCTCTATCCTATAGAAATAGGTTGAAGAAATTTTTACTTGGTTATCATGTAAAAAATTTGTACCTGGTAAGAAGAGTTTAACAATTAAAATAAATTCAAAAGACTAAAATAAAGAAAATAAAATCAAAATTATGAATCAATATCATGACAGCAGTGATGCTCTAAAGTAAGGCTACACTAGGGGAACAGATTCAAGGCTCACCCGTAAGTGTACACACGATCAGGCTTTCCTCGAGAAGCAGCCATGGCAAATAAAGAAAATGTTAAGAGACCACAACCGAATGTCAGATGAAATGCATCAGATACAAAACCTGCAATAACAACAAACCAAAAGAATGCCGAAATCATTAACACGCTATGAAACAAACTAACTGGTTCCCAACCCAAAAACTAAACAATAATAATAGCCCCTGAATTTCAGCATACTAATAAAAGGCAAGTAGCGATCAAACATTCTTACCAACACGCCCCGTGAAGAGCCCAATTCCCAATTCCACAGTAGAATACGCAACATTGAGCGAAATCATCATAAAAAGCCTCTTCATTTGCCTATTCCCGGACCTTACAACTCTAAATATCGATATCACCGAATACAAAACTGATAATGTCTTCTTCTCTTTCATGGAGTCTTTTTCCTCCTCGTAAGTGCTTTCCCTTTCGTAGTCGTCGGAGAAAATCTCCGGTGGGATGTCTATACTCGAAACAGTGCGCGAAAGCAGAGGCCTTGCCGTATCATTCGAAATAACAGAAATCGGAGTGTGTGGCTCTCCAGATTGCTGATGAAATGAAGACTGCCGCCAATAAGTGTACCTACGATCACTTGCACCGAATCCGAAATCTCCAGTCCATGGATGCTACGAATTGGTTTCGTGCGTCTGATACTTAAACGAAGCATTTTCTCCGACTGTAAAGCATTGTCACCGACTGAAAAATTTAGGGAGACGCCGTCGGTGCCCACCGGGCTGCCGACAGTCGTCAGTGAAGTGGAGGAGAAAGGCGTCTGATTGGGAATTCTGGGAAGGGAAGCTGGGGAGAGAGGCGCCGACGGAGAGAGAGAGCAGTGTATGCTGAGTAAAATGAAAAAATGAATTAGGCATAGGGTTAGATTTGTTAGTATTAGCTAACCGGGTTCGGGTAACGGTTATTCGATCACCTAATCCCGAACCCTATCCGAATCCGAATCTGAGACGGGTAAAATTTTTTAAATTCGAATCCGCCCAAATCCATTTTGTAAAAATCTAAATCCATCCTAATAAGGTTTGGGCGGATCGGGTACCCGTAAAAATCTGTCCGCTTGCCATCCCTACTCTAATCTAATTCCTAATTCTAATCTCTAATCCCTAATATCTAATTAATCCCTAATTCCTAATAAAATTAACCCTAATTCTTAATTCTTAATTTGTAATCTCTAACCCTAATTCCTAATTAATCCCTAATTCATAATAAAATTAACCCTAATCTCTAATTCCTAATCCCGAATCCCTGATCCCTAATTCATAATCCCTAATTCTAATCTCTAATTTTAATCTCTAAAATAGCGATCAATCAGCGACCATTTTATTTTTAAAATTTTAATTTAATTTTTAATTAAATTTTATTTTATTTAAAATTTTAAATTAAGTAATTTCAATTCGGTATATAAAACGACGTCGTTTTGACAATTTAAGGGATGCTCTAATCTAGGGATGTAAACGGGTAGGGTACCCGTGAAAATTAAACTACCCGAACCCGATTTATATTAGTAATATCTAGGGATGTAAACGGATCGGGTATTTTCGGGTATCCGATCCGACCGAACCCTAATAGGACGGATTTGGGTAGTTATAATAGGGTTTAGGACGGGTTCGGGTTTTAAAAATAATATCCGTTGCAGGTTCGGATCAGATTCGGATTTTATGTACAGGGTACCCACTACCCGAATTCGTTTATATAAATAATTAATCTAATATAAAAAAATATATTTTATAATAATATTTATAAATTTTTTTTATATATTTTTATTTAAAAATTTAAATTTAAATATTCTTTAGAAATATTATATTTTTTATATGAAAATTATTAATGAAAAATATTTTTTATATAAATTATTAATTAAAATATATAAGATTAAACGGGTTCGGGTTTTATTCGGATAGTAATAATCGGGTTTAGAACGGATTCGAATAGTTTAAATTAATTTTTAATCGGGTTCGGAACGAGTTCAGATATTACTAATATAAATCGGGTTCGGGTTCGGGTAGTTTAATTTTCACGGGTACCCTACCCGTTTACATCCCTAAATTAGAGCATCCCTTAAATTGTCAAAACGACGTCGTTTTATATACCGAATTGAAATTACTTAATTTAAAATTTTAAATAAAATAAAATTTAATTAAAAATTAAATTAAAATTTTAAAAATAAAATGGTTGCTGATTGGTCGCTGATTGGTCGCTATTTAGCGACTAATTATTTTAGTCGCTAAATATGGTCGCTAAATATCCCCGTCCAAAAAGTTGTCGCAATTTCGTCGCAAATATGGTCGCTAATAACTCGCGCCATTAATTCCCGCTAAATTAGCGACCATTTTATATTTGGTCGCTAAATAGCGACCAATTAACGACCAAAAATTGGTCGTTAAGCTTTTTGTTAAATAAAAATATTATTTCATTCATTCAGTCGCAGAATGGTCGCTGATTGGTAGCTATATAGCGACCAAAAAATTTGGTCGCTAATTTTGGTCGCAATTTCACAGTTTTTTTGTAGTGTGCCCAGTTTGCCTTTGCCCTATCTAGCCTCTTCTTTAACCCCTGGAGGGTAGC
Source organism: Manihot esculenta (assembly GCF_001659605.2). NCBI lineage: Eukaryota > Viridiplantae > Streptophyta > Magnoliopsida > Malpighiales > Euphorbiaceae > Manihot > Manihot esculenta. Next base: position 1,897,078 of record NC_035171.2, on the reverse strand, counting down.
TCTGTTAGTGACCTCTGTCTGGCCATTAGTCTAAGGATGGGCTACCGAGGAGAATTTGTGCCATATGTCCATGTTTGCTGTGAACGCTCTGAAGGCACTGCAGTCGAATTGTTTGCCATTATCTGAGATGAGTACCCTCGGTATTCCGAACCTGCAGATGATGTTACCCCATACGAAGTCTATCATCTTGCGAGCTGTGATTGTGGGGATTGCCTCTGCATCTGGCCATTTCGAGAAGTACTCCACAGCCACTACTACAAATTTCTTCTGCCCTGTGGTCTTGGGAAAAGGTCTCAGGATGTCTATTCCCCACTGTGAGAATGGCCACGGGCTGGATATGCCGGACTGAGGAGTGGCTGGGACATTGATGGCATTAGCAAACCTCTGGCACACATCGCATCTGCGGACAAATTCTTCTGCCTCCTTTTTAACGGTGGGCCAGTAGTATCCCTGCCTGAATATCTTATTTGCCAGCGTTCTTGCCCCTTCATGGGCTCCACACATCCCTCGATGTATCTCTTCCATCACCTTTATTGCTTCTTCTGGGCTCACACATCGGAGCCACGGACTGGATTTCCCCCTTCTGTATAAAGTCCCTCTAACTGCTTGGTAATTAGCAGCTCGAACAGCTATCTTTTTTACTTCATCCTTGTCTTCGGGAAGCTTTCCCTCCTCCAAATACTCCAGGTAGGGGGTCATCCAGCTCTGGCCCTGCTCTATCTACAATATGGTGGCCGATTTATCAAAAGCTGGTGTGTAGATGTATTGTATGTACACTTCATCCGGGAGCTGCTCCAGCTCTTCTTTGGACAATCTGCTGAGCAGGTATGCCTCCTCATTCTCCTCCCGAGGTATTCTCTGGTACCTCACAGTGATCCCACGACCCATGAGCTCGGCTTCTATGGCCTTTACCTTTGCTAGGTAGTTCTGCATGTTAGGGTCTCTAGCCTGATATGCCTCTGTTATCTGATTGATTACCAGTTGGGAATCACTGTTTACCTCGAGGTCAGTTGCCCCTACCTCCATTGCTACCAGCATTCCATTTATTAAGGCCTCATACTCTGCCACATTATTAGAGGTCTTGAATTCTAGGCGTAGGGTGTAACAAACCTTGAATTCTCCATGTCCCTTCAACATTATTCCTGCACCACTGCCCCCAGCACCTGATGCCCCATCTACATACAGCCTCCAGCTGAACTCTCGGGAGGGCTCCCCTTCTCTCTCATTCCCCAACGCTTCTGAAGATGACTCTCCCCGTTCTTCATTGAATGAGCATTCCGTTATGAAGTCAGCAAGGGCTTGGGATTTTATGGTGGTGCGAGGTCGGTACTCCAAACAATAGGGGCTAATCTCAACAGACCAAGCCAACATCCGTCCTGAGGTTTTCGGCCTGTGGAGAATCTTCTTCAATGGCTGATCTGTCATTACTACCCCTTGATGGCTTTCCAGATAGACCCTAAACTTTCGAACTGCCAATAGTAGAGCATATGCCATCTTCTCGATGTTCAGGTACCTGATCTCAGCATCCTTAAGTACCTTACTGACGTAAAACACTGGTTTCTGCTCTCCCTCCTCCACTCTCACCAACACTGCACTGACTGCTTGCTCTGAGGCAGACAAGTAGATTAGGAGCTCTTCCCCTTCCAGTGGACTGCTAAGCACATGAGGCGAGCTGAGATAGCTTTTGAGCTCTTTGAAAGCTTCACGGCAATCCTCGGTCCATTCGAAGTTCGGCACTTTCCTCAACTTTTTAAAGAATGGCAAGCATCTTTTCGCTGACCTTAACATGAACCGATTGAGCGCCACCACTCTCCCAGGAAGTCTCTGGACATCCTTCACACAGGTAGGCTCTGGCATATTCAGGATAGCTTCTATTTTCTCTAGGTTGGGCTTAATGCCTTTTCCCCTCACCATATACCCCAGGAACTTTCCTCCTCTAATGAAGAAGGCGCACTTAGCCGGGTTTAGCTTCATTCTGTACTGCTCCAGTACCTCGAATACCTCCCTGAGATCTACCAAGTGTTGATGGAAGGTCGGGCTCTTCACCACCATGTCATCCACATACACTTCCACATTCCTGCCGATCTGATCTTTAAAGATTTTGTTCATTAGTCTTTGGTATGTTGCCCCGGCATTCTTTAGCCCGAAAGGCATGGCTTTATAGCTAGGGGAGAGCATTTCTCGGTCTAAACCAAAAAACCGAACCGAACCGGTTGATTTCAGTTTATCGGTTCGGTTAGTCAGGATGGTCGGTTTGGTTCGGTTAATATATTTAAAATTATTCGGTTTTCGGTTCGGTTCGGTTCAAACATGTTAAATAACCGATCAAACCGAAATAACCGATTTAATGGTCAGGTCCAACCCAAACCCAAGCCCTCCCCCTTTCTTACTTAACCCAGCACCCGAAGCTCTCCATCCCCCAAGCTCTCCATCCCCCAAGCTCTCCATCCCCCAGGCATTCTCCTCCCCATTTTCTTCCCCCATTCTTGATTCAGCACCCCAAGCTCTCCATCCCCCAGGTATTCTCCTCCCCATTCTCCTCCCCATTCTACTTCCCATTCTCCTCTCCATTCCTGATTCCCCCAGCCCGAAACCCTATTCACTCACAGTCTAAATTAAACCCTATTCACTCACAATCATCGAATCCCATTCCCATTAATCTCTCTCTCTTTTCCGTCGATGTCGACCGTCAACCTCTTCCTGTCGATCTGCTGAACGAAGTCACGAACCGCTCGCTCTCTATCGATCTCTTTCCCTCCCTCCCTATTGATTTGCTGAGTGTCGCCGCCCGTCGATCTGTCGCTCCCATCGATCTCTTTCCCTCCCTCCCATTGATTTGCTCAGTGCCGCCGCCCGTCGATATGCTAAATAAAGTCACGAACCGCTCGCTCCCATCGATCTCTTTTCCTCCCTCCCTATTGATTTGCTGAGTGTCGTCGCCGATCGCCGACTGTCTGTCCTCTTTTATTGAGGTATGACTTTTGTTGTATTGTTAAACAATGAATCTGCTTATTGGGTTATATATTCATAATGGAAATCTTGTTGAAGAATTGGGTTTTAAATCTTGTTGAAGAATTGGGTTTTGAATCTTGTTGAAGAATTGGGTTTTGAATCTTGTTGAAGAATTGGGTTATTGATGTTGAATCTGGTTGAAGAATTGGATTTATTTATTGATAAATTTGTGTGAAATATGTATTGAATTATTTGTTGAAATTAGAAATAGAAAATTAAAAAAAAATTGCAGATTTCGGTTTGAACCGAACCGAACCGAACCGAACTGATTTTTATCGGTTCGATTCGGTTCGGTTATATATTCATAATCAGTTTTTTTGGTTTTTAAAATTTTAACACTTCGGTTTTCGATCTTTTCGGTTCGGTTCGGTTCGGAACCGAACCGACCGATTGCACAGCCCTGTTTATAGCAGTAAGTCCCATCTTCTATTATGAACGAGGTCTTTTCTTCGTCCGACTTGTCCATTGGGATTTGATGATAACCAGACATTGCATCCAAAGACGACATGTAATCAAAACTGGCCATGGAATTAACCATTTTATTAATATCAGGGAGGGGATAACAATCTTTAGGACATGCCTAATTTAGGTCAGTAAAATCTATGCACATCCTATATTTGCCATTGGCTTTTTTAACTAATACAGGATTTGCTAACCACTGCGGGTACATGACTTCCCTGATAAAGCCTGCCTCTTCTAACTTCCGTACCTCCTCCCTGGTGGCCTGTTGCTTCTCCCTTCCTACCACCCTCTTCTTCTGCTTCACCGGTCTAGCTTCAGGGAGAACATTCAGCTTGTGCGTCATCACCTCGGGGTCCATCCCAGGCATGTCAGAAGGCTTCCAGGAGAAGCTTGATGCGTGATCTCGGATCAGGGCCATGACTTCAGTTTTCTGCTCCTCAGTCAGGCCGGCGTTGAGACTGAAGACCTTGTTCGTCTCGGTTTCTGATAGAGGAAAAGTTTCCAGCTCTCCGACCAGCTCTGTTCTGGCCTCTTTTTTCTCGTCCCTTACCTCCAGGACTTTTGAGTCAAGCCTTTTCCCAACCGAGCTCGGCTCTGATACAGTGGCCAGATATACTACTCTCGCCTCCTCCTGACTTCCTCTGACTACCCCCACCCCTGCCTCTATTGGGAACTTCATAGCCAAGTATCTGATGTTGGTTACGGCCTCGAAGTCAAACAGTGCAGGTCTTCCCAATATGGCGTTGTAGCTTAGTGGGAGTTTGGCCACTAAGAACACCGCATAATGAGTGCGAGTCCTTGGTGCCTCTCCTAAAGTGAGAGCCAGCTTTACCTTCCCTTCTACCGGCACCGGGATTCCTTATATCCCTTTCACTGGGGCCTGGTCCCCGACCAGTTGCTCCTCGGGAATTCCCATCTGCTGGAAGACCCGGTATGGCAGCAGATTCACCTTGCTCCCGTCATCCACCAAGATCTTCTTCACCCGGTAGTTATGGATGACGGCTTCAATAACCAGAGCGTCGTCATGAGGCATCTGAACACCCTGAGCATCCTCCGGAGAGAAGTTGATAGTCATGGGAGAGTGCTCAACCACCTGCATGACTTCGGCGCTGCTGGCTTCCCCATCTTTGCCTCTCTTCTTTCCCCTTCGGCTCATTCGACCTCCCGTTCCTCCTACAATCATGTTGATGGTCCCACTGGAGCCATCATTTACCGGTCCCGCTCCCGTCCTCCTGGGTGTTTGGGCCGCAGGATTCGGCCGAGGCCTTTCTCCTTCTGGCTTCTTCACAAAGTTCCGTAGGTGACCCATCTTGATCAGCCTTTTGATCTCAGTGATCAGCTGGAAACAGTTGTTGGTGTCATGGCCGTGAGTACGATGAAACTGATAGTATTTGTCAGGATCTCGCTGGTTTGGCTCTGCTCTCATGGGCCTGGGCCACTGAAGGGACTCCTTATCTTGCACTACCATGAGCACCTCGGCTCTGGAGGCGTTGAGCGGGGTCAGGTTTTCCGGAATACGTGGGGGGAACGGCCTTTGTTTCGGAATCCGAGGAGGAAGAGGTCTTTGGTCTCTCCGGTCCCAGGGCTGCCTGTAGGGCTCGGGCTTCTTGCCCTGTTTCTTCTCCTGTCTCTTCGACCTCCTTTCTTCGGGGGCTTTTCCTCTGTCCCCTTGGCGAATCGGCTCGTCATCAAGGCATCATCCTGCCTTATGTATTTTTTTGCCCTCTTCATGAGCTCTGCTAGTGAGGTCGGAGGCTTCCTGCTCAACGAGCCAAAGAACTCGGGCGAGGTCGTCCCCTTCTGCATGGCCTCTACCGCCCGGCTCTCATCCAGCTCGGGGATCTGTAGGGCCTCCGTATTGAAACGAGCCACATACTCCCTCAGCGACTCATCCTTCCTCTGCCTGACAGTCTCCAGGTAACTGGTCTTTCTCTCTGCTGGCACTCCGGCTATAAACCGGCTGATGAAGGCGTTGGCCAGATCCCCGAAACTCTTGATGCTTCCCGCCTCCAGGTTGTTAAACCACGCCCGCGCTGGCCCTGTCAGCGTTGTAGGGAATACCTTGCACATCAAGGCATCCGATAGAGTCTGCAACTCCATGAAGGTCTTGTAATTGAGGATGTGCTCCCTCGGGTTGCCAGCCCCGTCATATGCTGCCATAGGAGGCATCATAAACTTCTTGGGAATGGTCTCCTGCTGCACCCACTTCGAGAAGGGTGAAGAGGTGGGCAGAAGAGCCTGATTCTGATCCTTCGTCCCCAACTCAGCTAGGAGCTGCTCCCTCAGGTTCTGCAGCTTTTGATCTACACTTTCCTCCTCTTGTCTGGGCCTTTTCTCCAGGCAACACTCCTCATCCCATGCCTCACTTTCTGTTCTCTTGGTCGTTCCGGCAGAGTAACTGTCAGCCTCGTCGTTCTCAATCAACTCCCTCACCCTCCTTCCATGAACTCTGGCTTCTGGCTCTACCTCTCCACCAGTTCTCCTGCTTCTCTCTCCTGTTTCTCAGCTGGTTGTTTGAGGAGGATTGAGGGTAGGTTGGCGAGGTTCATTGGTTATGGGTTCTTCTACCACCGGCAACACATTCACCGAGGTGTTAAGGCCCCTTTGTTGCATCATCTGCCCCAACCAGTGAGTGGTATTTTGTAGTTGGAGGGCCATGGTTTGGAGGTCCTGGTTGGATAGAGCAGCTCCAGACACATTCCCTGCCAAGCTTGGCGAGGGGCTAAAGGGGATTGGTGTTTGGTTTTTAGGGGTTGTGGGGCTGGACAAAGAGAACAGTTGTCCCTCCTGAGCAGAGCTCAGGTCGTTAGGTGTGTTGACAAGGTTGTTTTCGTTGTGGTTGGCCATTGTGGATCTCAGTGGGTATTGTAAGAATGGAACTCCGGTAATGAAAAGATCTCCTTCGTTCCCACAAACGGGGCCAATTGATGATCTGAGATCCAAAAAGTAGGGTTTTACAAGGGTTTTTTGAACTTAGAAAAAACCTCCCCCTGTGAGGAGAGTGCTTCTCCTTTTATCCCTTTCTTTTTGTCTGCTAGTGACGTATAACGAAATTCCTGTCATTGGGCCACGTGTCTCTGTCATACAGATATGGACGTACGAGGATATCAGATTTCCTGTTACATACGTAACGGCCATTTAATTCCTCCCTGGTACGCATGCGGGTGGGTCCACCAGTCGGATAGGCTGGCCACTTTCCTTCTTCCGGACCGGGCTGGAAGACGAGGTTAAGGCTGAGCCTAGTGAAGGCCTGGTTATGGGGCCGAAAGGCTGGGCCGACCGAATAGAAGAATCCAGGTTAAGTCCGGTCCCTCAGCTTAGAGGGCTGGACATGGCTCCTTGAGGAAGACTTAGAAGCCTTCAGATGGTGGGCTATATCCATGGGCTTGGCCTTAGACCGGGGTGAAGAAATCCAGCGATCATCACCTGTTAATGGGTTAGTTGGTAATGTATTGATTTTGTAGTTTGGAGTTGCATAATATATAGAACCCAACTCCCTCAGTTATTTTAAGTCCCTCCCTCCGTTTACTGTTTAGTATGTAGTCTTTATATATATATATAAATTGCTTATATTTTCTCTATTATTGAACACAATTATTTTGTTATATCTTTTAAATGATTTTTTTCTTCTGATTTTCCAGTGGGTTTTTTAGGTTTTTTTGTTAGCCTGGTAATGGGTTAGTTGGTAATTTATTGATTTTGTAGTTTGGAGCTGCATAATATATAGAATCCAACCCCTCAGTTATTTTAAGTCCCTCCCTCCATTTACTGTTTAGTATGTAGTACTTTTTTATATATAAATTGCTTATATTTTCTCTATTATTGAACACAATCATTTTGTTGTCTTTTAAATGATTTTTTTCCTTCTACTTTTCCAGTGAGTTTTCTAGGTTTTTTTGTTACCCTGGTAATGGGTTGATGGGTAATGTATTGATTTTGTAGTTTGGAGTTGCATAATATATAAAACCCAACCCCCTTAGTTATTTTAAGTCCCTCCCTCCGTTTACTGTTTAGTATGTAGTTTATATATATATATAGATAAATTACTTATATTTTCTCTATTATTGAACACAATTATTTTGTTATATCTTTTAAATGATTTTTTTTCCTTCTGCTTTTCCAATGGGTTTTATAGTTTTTTTTGTTACCCTGGTAATGGGTTAGTTGGTAATGTATTGATTTTGTAGTTTGGAGTTGCATAATATATAGAACCCAACCCCTCAGTTATTTTAAGTCCCTCCCTCCGTTTATTGTTTAGTATGGCTTATATTTTCTCTATTATTGAACACAATCATTTTGTTATGTCTTTTAAATGATTTTTTTCCTTATATTTTTCCAGTGAGTTTTCTAGGTTTTTTTATTAGCCTGGTAATGGGTTAGTTGTTAATATTTTTATTTTGTAGTTTGGAGTTTCATAATATATTACCCAACCCCCTCAGTTATTTTAAGTCCATCCCTCCGTTTATTGTTTAGTATGTAGTCTTTATATATATATATATAAATTGCTTATATTTTCTCTATTATTGAACACAATCATTTTGTTATGTCTTTTAAATTATTTTTTTCCTTCTACTTTTTCAGTGTTTTCTAGGTTTTTTTGTTAACCTGGTAATTGGTAATGGGTTGGTTGGTAATGTATTGATTTTGTAGTTTGGAGTTGCATAATATATAAAACCCAACCCCCTCAGTTATTTTAAATCTCTCCCTCCGTTTACTGTTTAGTATGTAGTTTATATATATATATATATAAATTACTTATATTTTCTTTATTATTGAACACAATCATTTTGTTATGTCTTTTAAATGATTTTTTTCCTTCTGCTTTTCCAGTGGGTTTTCTAGGTTTTTTTGTTAGCCTCGTAATGGGTTAGTTGGTAATGTATTGATTTTGTAGTTTGGAGTAACATAAGATATAGAACTCAACCCCTTCAGTTATTTTAAGTCCCTCCCTCCGTTTATTGTTTAGTATGTGTCTTTATATATATATACAAATTGCTTATATTTTCTCTATTATTGAACACAATCATTTTGTTATGTCTTTTAAATAATTTTTTTCCTTGGGTTTTCTAGGTTTTTTTGTTAGCCTGGTAATGGGTTGGTTGGTAATGTATTGATTTTGTAGTTTGGAGTTGCATAATATATAGAACCCAACCCCTCAGTTATTTTAAGTCCTTCTCTCTGTTTTTAGTATGTAGTCTTTATATATATATATATATATATATATATATAAATTGCTTATATTTTCTCTACTATTGAACACAATCATTTTGTTATGTCTTTTAAAATGATTTTTTTCCTTTTGCTTTTCTAGTGGATTTTCAAAGTTTTTTTTGTTAGTCTCGTAATGGGTTAGTTGGTAATATATTGATTTTGTAGATTGGAGTTGCATAATATATAGAACTTAACCCTCTCAGTTATTTTAAGTCCCTCCCTCCATTTACTGTTTAGTATGTAGTCTTTATATATATATATAAATTACTTATATTTTCTCTATTATTAAATACAATCATTTTGTTATGTCTTTTAAATGAATTTTTTTCCTTCTGCTTTTCCAGTGGGTTTTTTTAGGTTTTTTTTGTTAACCTAGTAATGGGTTAGTTGATAATGTATTGATTTTGTATTTTGGAGCTGCATAATATATAGAATCCAACCCCTCAGTTATTTTAAGTCCCTCCCTCCATTTACTGTTTAGTATGTAGTATTTATATATATATATAAATTGCTTAAATTTTCTCTATTATTGAACATAATCATTTTGTCATGTCTTTTAAATGATTTTTTTCCTTCTACTTCTCCAGTGGGTTTTCTAGGTTTTTTTATTAGCCTGGTAATGGGTTGGTTGGTATTGTATTGATTTTATAGTTTGGAGTTGCATAATATATAAAACCCAACCCCTTCACGCCCTCCATTTACTGTTTTTTATGTAGTTTATATATATATATATATATATATATATATATATATATATATATATATATATATATATATATATATTCTTTATTATTGAACACAATCATTTTATTATGTCTTTTAAATGATTTTTTTCCTTCTGCTTTGGGTTTTCTAGGTTTTTTTGTTAGCCTGGTAATGGGTTAATTGGTAATGTATTGATTTTGTAGTTTGGAGTTCATAATATATAGAACCCAACCCTCTCAGTTATTTTAAGTTCCTCCCTCCGTTTAATGTTTAGTATGTAGTCTTTATATCTATATATAAATTAATTATATTTTCTCTATTACTAAACACAATCATTTTATTATGACTTTTAAATGATTTTTTTCTTTTTGTTTTTTAATTGGGTTTTCTAGGTTTTTTTGTTAGCCTTGTAATGGGTTTAGTTGGTAATGTATTGATTTTATAGTTTGGAGCTGCATAATCTATAGAACCCAACCTGTCACTTATTTTAAGTGTCTCCCTCGGTTTACTGTTTAGTATGTAGTCTATATATATATATATATAAATTGCTTATATTTTCTCTATTATTGAACACAATCATTTTGTTATGTCTTTTAAATGATTTTTTTCCTGGGTTTTCTAGGTTTTTTTGTTAGCCTGGTAATGGATTGGTTGGTAATGTATTGATTTTGTAGTTTGGAGTTGCATAGTATATAGAACCCAACCCCCTCAGTTATTTTAAGTCAAATTGCTTATATTTTCTCTATTATTGAACACAATCATTTTGTTATGTCTTTTAAATGATTTTTTTTCTTCTAGTGGGTTTTCTAGGTTTTTTTGTTAGCTTGGTAATGGATTAGTTGGTAATGTATTTATTTTGTAGTTTGGAGTTGCATAATATATAGAACTCAACCCCCTCAGTTATTTTAAGTCCCTCCCTCCGTTTACTATTTAGTATGTAATCTTTATATATATATATAAATTGCTTATATTTTCTCTATTATTGAACACAATTATTTTATTATGTTTTAGCATAGTTGAAATGGCACCTAAAGCAAAATTCTATATTATTGAACACAATCATTTTGTTATGTTTTAGCATAGTTGAAATGGCACCTAAAGCAAAATCAGGCCAAAGCAGCAAATTTAGCTTTGGCCATAAACATAATAAAAATGTAAGGGAGTGTTTATTTATATAAATTGATTTTGACTTTTTGAATAGTTAGTATATGAAATTTAGTTATTTGCTTACAAGGATAAGGATAAAACCGTTGATTGGAGGGAATACATAATATCTCCGATTCGGTATCAGCAAAATAGTACCAATTCTAAATTTGTAATATATAGGTTTGCATGCATATGCATAGATGCAACTGATTTCATTTTAATTTATAAGTTTACTCTAAACTGAATAGGAAAAGAAAATCATTTTTATGTGTAGTAATGTATATTCATTATTGATTTTCTTTTTTTTTCTTTTTAAATAAAGATATATGTTGGGCCGTAGCGATAGCTGCCGTGATTGAAACTCGATGGAATATAATTCTTATTAAGAACAATAGGGACTCGTGGGTTTCCATGTCCAGCCAGATGCTGAGAAACATCGTAGGCCATTATGCAATATCCCACTTTAAGTATGTTGAAGAAATACTAGTTAATTAGAGGTTATGTTCGGAAGACCTATGTCCTTTTATAGGTTTATAGGACGAAAGCCTCAATATATCAGGGAGGTAATTAAGTGTAGTGTTTCTTTAATTCAAATTAAATTATATAATATCAATCAAAATGTGTTGCATTTATCAGATACGAAAGGACTCGGTAGCTACTATTTCTGGAGCAAAACTGATTGAAGATAAAATATATGAAGTTAAATTGATGAAGCTGGTTGCAAAAGGGCCTGTGTTGGGTGTCATCTGGGCTTCAAGTAATTTTAAAAACTTGAAAAAGTCGGTAACTGTAATTTTTAATGTTAAATATTTTTGTTTTTATTGCCTTTAATTTTATTTAAGAAAAAATAATCATTTACATGTATAATGTAGGATATATACAAAGAATCTGGACCATTAAAAATAAAAGAATTGCATTCGGTACTCACTAATGGATTTGGAGTCCATAATGATAGACTTGAAAATTAGAAATTCATATAGAGAAAACTGGGGTGATAGATGATATGGTAAAACAATTAGAGAATCGGAGAAATGTCAGAAATTTCATTCAATTTTTTGATAACTTCAATCATTTTATACCATTACTATATTTAATATTTGATTTTATGTTTAGTGACTTTGATTAGTTATATTTTGTTATGTCTTTTAAATGATTTTTTTTCTTCTGCTTGTGTGGAGATGCATAATATATAGAACCTAACCCCTCAGTTAATTTAAATCTCTCCCTCCATTTATTGTTTAGTATGTAGTATTTATATATATATATAAATTGCTTATATTTTCTCTATTATTGAACACAATCATTTTGTTATGTCTTTTAAGTGATTTTTTTCCTTCTGCTTTTCCAGTGGGTTTTCTAGGTTTTTTGTTAGCCTGGTAATGATTTGGTTGGTAATGTATTGATTTTGTAGTTTGGAGTTGCATAATATATAAAACCCAACCCCCTCAGTTATTTTAAGTCCCTCATTCCTTTTATTGTTTAGTATGTAGTCTTTATATATATATATATATATATATATATATATATATATAAATTGCTTATGTTTTCTTTATTATTGAACACAATCATTTTGTTATGTCTTTTAAATGATTTTTTTCCTTCTGCTTTTCCAGAATTTTTTGTTAGCCTAGTAATGGGTTAGTTGGTAATGTATTGATTTTGTAGTTTGGAGTTATAATATATAGAACCCAACCCCCTCAGTTATTTTAAGTCCATCCGTTTACTGTTTAGTATGTAGTCTTTATATATATATATATATATATATATATATATATATATATATATATAAATTACTTATATTTTCTCTATTATTGAACACAATCATTTTGTTATATCTTTTAAATTATTTTTTTTTCTTCTGATTTTTCAGTGGGTTTTATAGGTTTTTTGTTAGCCTGGTAATGGGTTAGTTGGTGATTTATTGATTTTGTAGTTTGGAGCTACATAATATATAGAACCCAACCCCTCAGTTATTTTAAGTCCCTCCCTTCATTTACTGTTTAGTATGTAGTATTTATATATATATATAAATTGCTTATATTTTCTCTATTATTGAATAGAATCATTTTGTTATGTCTTTTAAATGATTTTTTTTCCTTCTACTTTTCCAGTGGGTTTTCTAGATTTTTTTGTTAGCCTGGTAATGGGTTGGTTGGTAATGTATTGATTTTGTAGTTTGGAGTTTCATAATATATAAAACCCAACCCCCTCAGTTATTTTAAGTCTCTCCCTCCGTTTACTATTTAGTATGTAGTTTATATATATATATATATATATATAAATTATTTATATTTTCTCTATTATTGAACACAATCATTTTGTTATGTATTTTAAAGGATTTTTTTTCCTTCTACTTTTCCAATGGATTTTCTAGGTTTTTTTGTTAGCCTGGTAATGGATTAGTTGGTAATGTATTGATTTTATAGTTTGGAGTTGCATAATATATAGAATCCAACCCCTCAGTTATTTTAAGTCCCTCCCTCCGTTTACTGTTTAGTATGTAGTCTGTATATATATATATATATATATATATATATATATATATATAAATTGCTTATATTTTCTCTATTATTGAACACAATTATTTTGTTATGTCTTTTAAATGATTTTTTTCCTTCTTCTTTTTCAGTGGGTTTTCTGGGTTTTTTTATTAGCCCGGTAATGGGTTAGTTGGTAATGTTTTTATTTTTTAGTTTGGAGTTTCATAATATATAGAACCCAACCCCCTCAGTTATTTTAAGTCCCTCCCTCCGTTTATTGTTTAGTATGTAGTCTTTATATATATATATATAAATTGTTTATATTTTCTCTATTATTGAACACAATCATTTTGTTGTCTTTTAAACGATTTTTTTCCTTCTACTTCTCCAGTGGATTTTCTAGGTTTTTTTGTTAGTCTGGTAATGGGTTGGTTGGTAATGTATTGATTTTGTAGTTTGGAGTTCATAATATATAGAACCCAACCCTCTCAGGTATTTTAAGTCCCTCCATCCGTTTACGGTTTAGTAGGTAGTTTATATATATATATATATATATATATATAAATTACTTATATTTTCTCTATTATTGAACACAATCATTTTGTTATGTCTTTTAAAGGATTTTTTCCTTTCTGCTTTTCCAATGGGTTTTTTAGGTTTTTTTGTTAGCCTGGTAATGGGTTAGTTGGTAATGTATTGATTTTGTAGTTTGAAGTTGCATAATATATAAAACCCAACCCCTCAGTTATTTTAAGTCTCTCCCTCCGTTTACTGTTTAGTATGTAGTTTTTTTATATATATATACAAATTGCTTATATTTTCTTTATTATTGAACACAATAATTTTGTTATGTCTTTTAAATGATTTTTTTCCTTCTGCTTTTCTAGTGGGTTTTCTTGGTTTTTTTGTTAGCCTGGTAATGGGTTAGTTGGTAATGTATTGATTTTATAGTTTGGAGTTACATAATATATAGAACCCAACCCCCTCAGTTATTTTAAGTCTCTCCCTCCGTTTACTGTTTAGTATGTAGTCTTTATATATATATATATAAATTGCTTATATTTTCTCTATTATTGAACACAATTATTTTGTTATGTTTTAGCATAGTTGAAATGACACCTAAAGTAAAATTCTCTATTATTGAACACAATGATTTTGTTATGTTTTAGCATAGTTGAAATGGCACCTAAAGCAAAATTAGGCCAAAACAACAAATTTAGCGGCCATAAACATAATAAAAATGTAAGGGAGTGTTTGTTTATATAAATTGATTTTGACTTTTTGAAGAGTTAGTATATGAAATTTAGTTATTTGCTTATCAGGATAAGGATAAAACCGTTGATTGGAGGGAATACATAATATCTCCGATTCGGTATCAGCAAAATAGTACCAATTCTAAATTTGTAATATATAGGTTTGCATGCATATGCATAGATGCAACTGATTTCATTGTAATTTATAAGTTTACTCTAAACTGAATAGGAAAAGAAAATTATTTTTATGTGTAGTAATGTATATTCATTATTGATTTTCTTTTTTTTCTTTTTAAATAAAGATATATGTTGGGCCATAGCGATAGCTGCCGTGATTGAAACTCGATGGGATATAATTCTTACTAAGAACAATAGGGACTCGTGGGTTTCCAGATGCTGATAAACATGTATGTTGAAGAAATATTAGTTAATTAGGGGTTATGTTCGGAAGACCTATGTCCTTTTATAGGTTTATAGGATGAAAGCCTCAAATATATCAGGGAGGTAATTAAGTGTAGTTTCTTTAATTCAAATTAAATTATATAATATCAATCAAAATGTGTTGCATTTATCAGATACGGAAGGACTCGGTAGCTACTATTTCCAGAGCAAAACTAATTGAAGATAAAATAGATGAAGTTAAATTGATGAAGCTGGTTGCAAAAGGGCCTGTGGGTGTCATTTGGGCTTCAAGTAATTTTAAAAACTTGAAAAAGGAGGTAACTGTAATTTTTAATGTTAAATATTTTTGTTTTTATTGCCTTTAATTTTATTTAAGAAAAAATAATCATTTACATAGATAGGACCTGGACCATTAAAAATAAAAGAATTGCATTCGGTAGTCATTACTGGATTGGGTGCCCATTATGATGAAACTAAATACTGGAAAATTAGAAATTCATACGGAGAAAATTGGTGCGATAGATGATATGGTAAAATAATTAGACAATCGGAGAAATCTATCTTCGTCAAGATATGGTGCCCCAAGGTTAGAAATTTCATTCAATTTTTTTGATAACTTCAATCATTTTATACCATTACTATATTTAATATTTAATTTTATGTTTAGTGATTTTGATTAGTTATATTTTTAATATATTGAAGGATGTGAACTTGGTGACCTAGATGGAGCATTAAACAAACACCTTGAAAGTTGAAGCTTCTCCTTACTTTGGCCACATCCATGAATGTCTGACATTATTGGAGAATAATATAATTGCATCTATCTTGTCTTTCTTTTAACTGCATACGGAAGTTTAACCCATCCAAGCACCATTTTGCTATTAATAATTATTTATTGACAATTTATATGTGACCACCAAATGCATATATATATATATATATGTATAATTTTTTTTTCTAATTGCTATATTTCATATTTTAATAAAGTTTAGACTTGCATTTATGTTTCATTAATTCTCTCCAACCTAGTAACAAATAAGACAAACCATTTTAAAGCCTATTATAACGGGCAGTCTTAACGGCTCATAAGCTCAGGTTTCTCCAATTCACCAATTTCATAATTTGCTTAGGACAATAAAGTCACTGAATTCACCATCCTGAAGATACTAACCATTCCAAGCTAGATCAACACTCCTCATCTTGATGAAACCCACATAAGATGATTCTGGATGTTCAAGTTATTGGAGTGGGTTTCAAATTCCACTTCAATGTTTCTGTGCTAAGCAAGCCATAGGTTACATCAACGTTTCTCTAGATGCTATACTCAAGTCTTTTGTGACTCAACTAGAAAACTATTACTCTCAAGGTGGGAGGGTAGCAACACCATTGATAATAATAATATTAAAGGATAAAAAAAAATCCCCAACAGAGGTTGATCTACATAGGGAAGTGTCTAGAAGATCGCCAAAATCTAGCTGATTACAACATTCACAAGGAATCCACTCTGCACCTTCTCACGCCTCATGAGGGGTGCAGATATTAGGGAAGACATTAACCATTAAAAAGGGGCAATTAAGAATTTTCAGTCAAGCCTAACATATATATTGGAAATTTAAGATTAAAAGTTTTAGAACTTTCAAATAAATTTTAAATATCACTAACTCTGACTTTTAGACTGTTCATAATCTCCCATCCTATATTAGGCTTTTCATCAATCTTATGTGGGTTTGAAATTTTAAAAAGGAAAGATTAATTCTCAACCATATCAAACTATTGTCCCCATCATCTACAGATTCTCTAACCAGAAAAAGTTGTAAAATCAACCCCATAGACATGCTGTCAGTTTTTGCATAAAGCACCTTCAAGTATAATTAAAAGAAAGGCAAGAAAGTAACAGCACAGGCAAATTAGCGGAATGATGGGGTGAATGTTATAGACAACATAGATAAATTATAATTAATTTCAAACTCAAGTTTAGGTAATGCTAATTCTGAAACACAGGGAAAAAAGTGCAACAATTATCCCATCAATACCAGGTAATATCAACCATAAAAAGGTTGTCAAAGCAAATAACACAGAAGATATAAAAAAGACAAAACTATATAAAAGACAACAGAAAATAAAAAAAACTAAGCTAACTATTAACATAAATCAATTACCTTTGTTTGTTGGTTCTTTTAGCCTGAAAATACGTACTACAGTCTCCTTGTGACCAGGAACTAAACTATGGAAGACTTTAGTTTGATAAACTTTCACTTCTCCAAGAGAAACATCTTCAGCTCTGAAAGTTATGTGATACAAAGCAACTGATTGGGCATTTGCCTTGATAATATCAAGGAGTCTCAGATTTGCACCCTACACAAATATTTTGTTAAATAAAATGTAAAATGGATATGTAATTAATAATCCGAAATATAGAAGAAAAAAAAAAGCCAAGGCAAATACAATTAAAAAAAATATATACGAAATAACTATTTATGTATAATCGGTGAGAAATTTATTCAGTAAAGGATAATTAATATTTACAATATTTAGCATCTAAGATTAGCAACACACCTTTTTATTCTGTTCCTCGATAGCATAGGCAAGGGCCTCTTTGCAGCCTATAGTAAATTCGTCATCATCATCTTCAAGATCCACATGAAAAGCAACACCCAGAAAAAATTCTCCGTCACCTGACTTTGGATAGTCATCAAAATCAAAACCCTGGAAAAGAAGGTTGTCCAATCCGTTAAGAATGCAATTGCACAAGAAGAAAAACTACAAAGGGAGAATAGTTATATATAATTACATCGCTTTCCTCATACTGTCGTCTGTAATTAATATAGACATCCCTCTGGTTGCCCTCATAGTCAGGGTCATCATAGCTGTAAGGTTCATCTTTGTTCCTGACAAGGATACGTTTCGTAGTATTCTCACTGTCAGAGCTATCCTCTTCACCGTCGGAGCCCTCCTCAACGTCTTCACTGTCGGAGCCCTCTTCAACGTCTCCATCGTTGGAGCCCTCCTCAACGTCTCCGCCGTCGGAGCCCTCCTCAACGTCTCCCCCTTCGCAGCCCTCCTCAACGTCTCCACCGATGGACTTATCGGCAACTTTAACCCCCTCACTATCGGCAAATTTTACCTCTTCAACGGTGGTGTTATCGGCAACTCCTCCTTCGCAAAGCATGGGTAGACCCTCTAGATCCATCATTCCTAACCTCCGTAAACCCTAGGAAGGAAATATTTATATCAAGGAATCCAATACGTGTTTTTCTCTTTTCCTTAACGAACAAATTTGTATTTAATCCCTCAAATATTATTAATTGTTTATTTGGTCCCTCGACTTTTACGGTTCTAACTAGTACTCCCCTCCTTCCTCGCTCAGAATTTTGAAAAGGGAAGAGTCCCAGGTGAGCTGTAATTTCTCTGTTGGGCCTTATTTATCCAACATATATCATATTTCAACATACCAATTCTTCTCCAACTTGTCTGAGATTTCTGGATTGCAAAACAAATTGGAAATTTGCAACAGATTTTGCTTATTGGGCAGAATGCAGTAGCCTGTGAACATTTAACTTGTAGCTAAAACCTCCGTTGGTTGTTGATTTTAGTTACATTTGGATGGCTGTTGATTTGGGATTCATCACTTTTCTTGATGTTCAACTATGTTAATCTAGGATCAATACAATTATAATTCAAGTTTTTAAAAATTTTAAAATTTAATAATTAAAAATTAAATGAGTCGTACATATATTTTATAAAAATAAATTGACATAAAATTTATAAAAAAAAAGGCACAAATCAACCTATCTATTTTATACAAGCAAATAGTCGAGCTAAATAACTGGAAAATTACATGATATGGAAAATCAGTTTGATTAATTTATCGTTAAATTGAATGGAAAAAATAATTGATAGTGATCCATTTAATCATGCTCATATTAATCTAAAAGACTAAATATATTTATATTTTTATTTTATTTATCACTAATCGATTGAATGCTTAAATTAAAATATTAACCTATTTAACTTTTAAAATTTACCAAATAATAATAATTACATATAAATTTATTATATTATTGACATGTTTTATAGAAAGAAATTAATCTGTTGTAGTATAAATTTTACTAAATGTTGCTCCGAATTGTTATGAAGAAACAAAATTAAAAAATAAATAGTTTAGATATTAGATGGATTATAATTTTCGTTTAACTGTTTAATGGATTAATATTAAACAATAGAGATGTTTGAATGAATATATATATATATATATATATATATATATATATATATATATATATATATATATATATATATATAATGTATAAATTTTAAAAAAAACTAAAAGAAGAAAAATAATTAAAAAATATATATAAATAACCTTTTTTTTTTTGCCAAAAAACTGTAAAGGACACTGCCACAGCTCTGATACTGACAAAGACCTTACTCTTCCGGTGGCAGCCTAGGGCTGTAAATGAGTCAAGCTATTCGTGAGCTACTCGAGACTCGACTCGATAAAAGTTCGATCGAGTTCGGCTCGTTTTTTAAACGAGCCAAACTCGAGCTCAATTTTGAGGCTCGTCACTTAAACGAGCTGAGCTTGAGCTCCATAGTATTCGGCTCGTTAAGGCTCGCGAGCTGGTTCGGTTTTAGGCTCGCGAGCTGGCTCGTTGAGAAGGCTCGCGAGCAGACTCGTTGAGAAGGCTCGCCAGCAGGCTCGTTGAGAAGGCTCACGAGCAGGCTCGTTAAATAGGCTCGTGAGTAATATTGTTTAAATAAATTGGTGAATCAATTCGTTAAATAAATTTATGAACAAGTTCATATATTATTAAAAAAATAAAAATAACTATAAAGTTATAAAATTTAAACTATTATAAATACTTGAAAATTATAGTATTGAAAATTACAAATAATTAAGATTAATTATTATAATTAATATTCTTTAAAATTAAATTATAAAAATCTTTTGTATATAATTATTATAATAAGATTTCATAAAATTAATGTATAATCACAAATAATTAATATTAATTATTATAATAAGTATTCTTTAAAATTATAGTACTACATGATAAATTGAGTTGTAAAAATTATATACATTTTAAAATTAAAGTATAATTATAAAAAAATTTTTGTATATAATTAAGCATACAATATAAAAGATGATAATAATTATTAAAGTATATTAATAATAATTAATTAAGGTTATATGGATGTTGAAGTTGAAATTCAAGTTAACTAATTGAACAAGCATGAAGATGATTATGAAGATAATTAAATTATATTAGTTTGTTTCAACTGTTGGAAGTTGGAATCAATTTTATTCGTTTGATATTAAACTTTGTGTGTAATTTAATTTTATTATGTTGTTGAATTTATATTTATTTGTGTTATTTTAGTTATAAATTGTGTTACGTAATTTTTTTTATGTACACTCTCTTGTTTTTTATATTATTTAAATTAATGATGATTAAAAACTGATTAAAGTGTAATTATTAATTCGAGCTCGAGCCTGAATTTGAGCTCAAACCAAACTTTTTAATTTTGAGCTCGGTCTCGACCTTTTTTAACGAGTTTCTTAATCGAGCTTTCCAAGTTCGAGCTCGAGTTTTATTAACGAGCTTCTTAATCGAGCTCGAATTAGACTCGTTATTAAATCGAACGAGCCTTTCACGAGTCGAGCTCGAATCGAGCTCGATTATAATATTTAATTCTCGAGCCGAGCTCGAATCAAATATTAGAGCTCGAGTCGAGCTCGAGCTCGAACTCGAGCTTCCAAACTTTTTTAATAAACGAGCTTGAGTTTTAAAAAGTTTGGCTCGGCTCGGCTCGATTACATCCCTAGGCAGCGAAAAGCCTTATCAATCAATTGAATAACCAAAGAGTAAACGCATTAGCCAATGCAAACAGCGCCATAATCCGTCCAGAGAGAATGAAGGGATGCATTAGTTCTCTCTCTAATTAATTCAAAAACTCTATCTGAGCCTATAAATACTAGTAACAAAGTCAAATTAGTCCATAAATTTTTAATCAATGTTCAAAGACAATGAAATGACAACCCCAATCCCATGTTGCCACAAACTGAATATCTAATTCTCTCTCAAAAACTACATTAATCAATGGGTTTGGCTCTCCTGCACACATTAGTCCTTTAGTTGGCCAGTGGTGAAGCTAGAATTTCAATTTAAGGAGCAAATTTTGATATTATTTTTATTTTATAATTATATATTTATTTCTTATTATAACTCATTTTTCTAACATATAGTTTATTTATTAATTTATTAATATACCCATATTTAAAATATATTAAAAATAAAATTAATTAATTTTAAAATAATTTAATAATTAGAATTGTTTAATTTTAGTATTATTAGTATAAGCTTATAATATATCCCTATGAATTTCTATAGAGAACTTTAACATAATATTTTAATTGTTAGTCTTATGAAAAATAATATATGTGACTAAACAATATTTATCCAACTATTAATATTCAATTCTATAATTTAACCAATTATTCATCCTTTTTATGCTAGAAATTTTTTTTCTAATAGATATAATTATAATATCAAATGTGAAAATTATAAACTTATAAATTAAAAAGTATAAGTCATACTTATTTGCTCTTTTATTAAATGTTTGTAATATCATTGATTCTAATTATGTTTAAAACTTTAGTTCAGTTCATATTAATATAAGTCCTAATTTTTTACTTAAAATTAAAATGGGTTTTCTTTTTAATTTAAAAAAAAAAAACATTTCACAAAAATGTAATCTTAATATGTTCATTTTATATAAAACTTACTCTCACAATCTCAATTTCAATTCCGTACATTTCTTCATACACCTCTTTCTCCTCCATTTTCAAATAGCTCGTGCTTTGAAATTTCTTTTTTTAATTATTATTCTCTTAGCATCTAGCATCACATGCGTGATTGCACAATGCTAATAGATAGAAATTGTACAATGAGTCATCAAAATGTTGTGATGCTTTGATTTAAATGATTCTTTTAAATGATTCTTCTTTTCCACTACCACCGTTACAACTGTTGTTGCCATCCGTTATTGTTTGTAGATAAATTGCATATTTTATTAATATATAAAACAAAGTATATTAATAAAATTAAATAATTTATTTTATGAAGAAAATAAAATAAGATATTGTAATATATTTTTCATCGGTCAATGGTTTCAAGTTTAAAATCTAAAAGAGGAAATGTTTTGTTTCACTTAATAAGCAGAATGAATTCATATTAAAAAGATATTATTTTATAAAATAATAACGCTAAAAAATATTAATAATGATTAGTTAATTAAAAAACTTTGGTAAGGGTTATATCAGCCTAAAATACTAGGATAAAAGTCAAATTAGTTCAAAGGGAATTTTAAATTTTTAGTCCAAATAAATTTAAAACATTTTTTCTTAGGTCAAATAGACCTATTTTCTGGAAAAAAAAAAAAAGAAAAAAGACCCATTTTTATAAAAATAAGTAAAATATTGATTATTTATATTTTAAATAAATTAATATTAATTTTTAATTTTAAGTATAAAATTAAATATTTATTATTCAAAAAGGAAAATAACAATAAAAGCAGACTCATCGTCTACTTGTTTCCCGTTTCAGATTTCCCAAATTAAAACCAAGCTTCTTCCTACTTCTCAAATTTATGTAAAAGAAAAGAAAAAACTAAAAATTAAAATTAAGGAGTTGCTCCCCAATCATTGTTTCATTTTCTTCTTACAAGCCCTAACAATTGAAGCTCTAAGAGACTAATATAACACTCTGAAATGGTTCATTCATCCATCGGTTTAGTAGGTACATCATGATCTATTCGTTCGTCATTCAATAAGTATATCATGATTTAATCGTTCATCTATTCAGTAAAACCACCAATGATCCGTTCATCCATATATTCGATAAAACTATTATAGCTCTAAAGGCACGTGTTGGATCGATAATATAGCTTGTCCATTCGACTACATGACTGATTCATAGAGGTGTAAATGAATGTTTTAAAGAGTTCAACATTGGTTCGTTAAAATTTTTCGAGCTCCAGCCGAACTCGAGTTCTACTCATTTTGAATTCAAACAGAGTATTAATAAGTTTAAAATCGGCTCGTTTAGCAAACAAAATTAGATGAGTCGAGTTTTTATCGAGTTTAGTCTCGAATAGTTGAATTTATTTACATGTATAATGAGTTTTAATTTAAAATTAGTAAGTTTAAAATTAAATAATTTTAGCTGAATAAATATATATACATATATAAATTAGCTGGTTAACGTATAAAAATTAGCTTTTAAATCTTAAATATCTAAATATATGCAAGTTTTAATAGTGCAATTAAATTATATGGAGTTGAATTTTAAAAAATTTAGATTTGGTTCATGAAAAAATATACAACGCTTGAGTTTATTTCTCTTATGATATTAAGAAGACCGTTCACGAGCCTACTCATGAACTCGAAAACGAGGCTTAATGATCCGAATATTATGAAATTTAAACTTGGCTCGTTTATCAAATGAGCCTAAAAATTAAATTCGAACTTGACTCGTTTAGAAATCGAGTCTGTCATAGCCTTCATTAAGTCCTATCAAGATTGCATGAGTCGGTCCTCGTTATCTAGATTTGCCATCAATCTAGCTGCTCCATAGGTAAATTCAGGAAAAGGTGGCAAATATAACAATTCATCCCATTTCTTCTACATCTTGGTAAAGTAAATAATTAAGGATATGTTTCCTTGATTGAGAGTACATATATCTTTCTTGATATCACTATAGGTTTTTTTAGTAGAAAATTATTGTCTTAGTTCTGTCTACACAGATCCAAAGCATATCAAGAGATCTATTACATATGAAGCCTACCAATTTGTATGAAAAAATCTATCTATTTGTCGGTTCACATGAACCGGATACGAGCAAAAATGATAGAATGTTTGAATAATAATACATTTAATACAAAGCAATAAGGACAAAAAAATACCTTTGGGCAGGGAGTGTCCATGTCCTTTGTGGCTTTCCCTCACTACTGTAGAATGGCAACCGTTTCAGTTTTCTTCTAGTTTTCTTTGTTGTGTTTGTTTTTTACAGATTCTTATTGCTTCTTTGTGAGGGATGCTGTTCTGGATCTGGAAGAGGGCTTGGTGGTTCTTCTTTGATTTTCTGAGAGGATTTGATAGATGTGACGCGAGGTACCGCACACGAATGATCGAGACTCTGCGGCGTCGCCCTCCTTGTGTGCTTCTGGGTTTATTATGGACCACACTCTGTTACTGTTCATCTTAAGAGTTTCTCTGTTTCACGATCGACGCATGCATGCTTGTTTTGTTGTGGTTTCTATCATCTTCTGGTTGGTGTTGTTGTGCTTGTTCGACGATTTTGGCGGTCGTTGTAGGTGCGTGAAAATTTCTGCGGCAGGCTGGACTTGGTTGTTGGACCTTAGACCATTGCGGGCTGGTGGAGTTGTAGGATCATGAGTTTGGCTTTGAAAATTGCAATATATTTGCATTGTTAAAAAAAAAAAAGTTGTAAGATTTGTATTTGGTATTTTAACCTTTATTTATATATTTTTTCTATCGTTTTTGTTGGATTTTTGTTGAGCTTCTTTCTAAAGACCTGCTTGTTTGCACATACTCTACAAAGAGCAATTGTTATAAAAATTCAGTGCCTCAAGTACTAAGCAGTTAAACGCAAACCTGAATTTTTCAACTTTCCTCTATTTTTTCTTTGTGATTCAATTGGTATTTAACTTGATGTTACATTTTAGTATTTTTCTTTGAAATGAATATCTTAAAGCAAATTTATCTAATAATTTTAATAACGGATTCACAAATTTACATATACAAAAAATTAAAATAAATATAATATAAAAGTGTTTATCTTGACTTAATCCGATAGATAAAGGCGTGTGTATATATATATATATATATATATATATATATAATATAAAGTTAATTTTATATGAAAATGAGTATGATAAATCTGATTTTCCTCTTACTCCATGATAGATCTGTTTTGGACTTGACCATACTGCGGTTCGATTTTTTTATATCCTAATGAGTCAGGGCTTTCTACTGCCCCATCCGGTCATTCAAAATGGTTTATTCGGTCTTTTACGCTGCTCCTGTCTCTTTGATTCTTTATCTGAGCATTTGATTCTCGGGTATGTCTCAGTTAGTTGAGTTTTTTGCCCCCAAGTGTTTTCTAGGCTGTCTACCCTCGAGTGTTTTGCGGGCTCTTTTATGCTTAGACCTCTCTCTAGGCTAGCTGAGCTGGTTTTAGTGCCAGCGGTCAATTCTCGAGGTCGA
The DNA here is from genome assembly GCF_001659605.2 of Manihot esculenta. NCBI lineage: Eukaryota > Viridiplantae > Streptophyta > Magnoliopsida > Malpighiales > Euphorbiaceae > Manihot > Manihot esculenta. The sequence goes on along the minus strand of NC_035171.2, from coordinate 1,872,119 downwards.
TGCCTCTTATGATTGCCCCTGATCTTTTGTTTGGTTCTCTATCTTGGTATGCATTTTGCTTAGGATTTGCCTCGCCTTAATTTGGTCTGCCTATTGGCTTTACCAGTACCGAGCTCATTTTCTTGAGATCGGCATGGCGCTTTGGCTCCTTGGCGCCGTGAGCCTTGCATTGACCTTTAGTAGGTCGCATTGCTACATGATACGGGCATTAGGGCGCCTTAGTTTAATTTCGTTATATACTGGCTATTTTGCTAGATCGAAGTCTTATTAGCCTGTAATTCGAGCTCTTTCGAGAGGTCAGATTTAGATTTTTTATTTCTGTTCCAGCATCCTCTTGAGGTCAGCCTGGCGCTTTGGCGCTTTTGGTTGTTGTGTGAGGTCAAAGTCTCTTTACCTTATGACCCGAGCTCCTTTGGGAGGTCGGAATTTAACTTTTCATTTATGGTCCAGTGCCCCAATCTTTTATGTGAGGTCAGAACTGTGTTCTTATGTGTTGTTTTTGTGCGTTGTTAGTGTATGCCGCTGTTTGCTGTGAGCATACATTATTTTTTAGTAAAAGGTGAAAGAACAGTTCCTTTCGTCCTCTCAGTTCGGTTTTGTAGTGCTGGTGGTCTTTTTTCGAGGCCAGTCACCTACCTCACTAAGGTCTTGCGCAAGATTCAGGTTTTTTGGGCCTTACTATCGCTTCCAGGCTCATTGGCCTTGCTCAAGATTCAGGCTCTTTGGCCTTACTGTCGCTTCGTCATCTCAACCAATTTTGTGGTGCCGAGAGTCATTTTCCGAGGCCGGTCACCTACCTCACTGAGGTCTTGAACAAGATTCAGGCTCTTAGGCCTTACTATCGCTTCCAGGCTCTTTAGCCTTGCATGGGATTCAGGCTCATTGGCCTTACTGTAGCTTCGTCATCTCAGCTGGTTTTGTGGTGCTGGAGGTCATTTTCCGATGCCGGTCACCCACCTCACTAAGGTCTTGCGCAAGATTCAGACTCTTAGGCCTTACTGTCGCTTCCAGGCTCTTTAGCCTTGCATAGGATTCAGGCTCATTTGCCTTACTGTCGTTTCGTCATCTCAGTCGGTTTTGTGGTGCCGGGGGTCATTTTTCGAGGCCGGTCACTTACCTCACTGAGGTCTTGCGCAAGATTCAGGCTCTTAGGCCTTACTGTCGCTTCCAGACTCTTTAGCCTTGCATGGGATTCAGGCTCATTGACCTTACTGTCGCTTCGTCATCTCAGCTGGTTTTGTGGTGCCAAGGGTTATTTTCCGAGGCCGGTCACCTACCTCACTGAGGTCTTGAACAAGATTCAGAATTTTTTCTGCAAAATAAGAGCTTGCACAGAGTGTATATAACGAAAATGCTCGTTGTTAATTCAATAATATTCATCAATAAATAATATGTCATGGCACTTAGTTTCATATTTCAGATGAATGTAAATATTAGCTCTAACTAACAATATTAGCTCATGCAATTTAGATATTTAATAAATAATATTTTGCATGTGTAAATTTCTCCAAGATTTTTCAATCTATAAAATAGATGATCTTCTTTTTTTTTTTTTTTTTTAGGAATGTCTGTACTAACATTAATAATAAAATTTTCATGACAATACTTGAATTTTAATGTTATATAATCAATTGTCAAGATATGTAAACTCAAATAAGTATACTTTAATTAAATTTAGCGTTATCATTTACATACAAAAGCATATCTTTTAATAATCTATGAAATCCTTTGTATTCAACAATAATTAATAAAAAACAATTACGGTAATTAAAGGCAGTCTCGAAATTCTAAGACAATATAAGAACTGGAGTATAATTTATGCTAATGACAAGCGATAGACAGGTGGCAATTTTATGTGTACCTTACTTCAATGTCAATTGGCAATGAATTGTGCCCCATCTGACTTGAAATGCTAGTCCAATCTTGCCTATTTGTTGTCTGGTCAGAGAGCTGTCCAATTTACCTTACTTGCTTTACTTTTCCTCGCGGATCCTTCTTTTCTTTTTTTTTTTTGATTTATTAATTTTCTTTCTAATTTCATAACTTGGGACCCTATAGCCAACCTGCCCATTTAATCTTTACAATATATATACGGCCGACCTCAAAATTTCTGCAAATATATATATATCACTTATTTTATTTTATTTAATTATTTTTATAGAAAATATTAAAATTTTATATTCATAGATAAATATTTTGATATGAAGTTTCACTTCACCAGGTTTCAAGGAAAAAGTTAAGTAGTAATAAAATTCAATAAATATTAAAATAAACTATATGACAGACTATCAAAATAATCCTAAACATAATGAATTTTTCTTTTCAGCTGGGTTATTGTAAACCTCCAGCTTTTGTATAAACTTTCATACCCTTCACGTGGATCTCAATAGGTGAATTTAGGAACTTTAGAGATAGTAAAAATCTCTTTCGTCCCCACAGACGGTGCCAATTGATAAATCTGATTTTCCTCTTACTCCATGATAGATCTGGTTTTCTTCTTGCTCCATCATATGGGTCTCTCAATATTCGATTTTATGAAAGGACCTACAAAATAAGGATAGATGGTCAGGGGTCTATCGGGGATGCCCCCGGTGGAGGCCCTCCGACGTTTAAGTCAGATTCATGAACTAGGGTAGTATGGATAGACAAGAGTTATAGAGAAAAATAAAATAAAAAAATGGAGCTGAGGAAGAAGCAGAAAAGGAAGAAGAAGGAAAGAGAAGACCCCTCCCTTTTTACCTGCCCCTCTTGTTCCTACTATTGTGCTACCTGTCTATGTCACTCAGGCCCGTACGTACGGACGTGTCAGAACTCCTCTCTACGCCAGACGTCCATTTAATTCCCTCGGAGCGCGTACGGGCAGGGCTGCGAAGTGACTGGACCAGCTCCTCTCCCTCACATCACATCAAGGAGCTGGGCTTCTTCCTGCTGGGTCTGAACTTGCAGGTAACCCATCCGGTCCGGCGTGTCTGGGTCGAGGTCTAAGATGCTGAGTTGGTCAGCTTAAGGAGGGTTTGATGGGTTTTGAGCCATTATTCTCCTCTTAGACCCGACCTCGCCCAGGGTAGAGAAAGCCCGGCGGTCATCAGAGTAAAAATTAAATATTTATATGAAATTAATTCTATTACAAAAAGTTTAAAATCTTAACAAAAGTTTTAGCTAATGTGATTAAGAATTTCGAATCTCTACCAATGATGGTTATGAGCAAATATAATATATATTTATTATTTTTTTTAAAAAAGAAAGAAATAGTAAGTGAAGCATATATTTCTGTAACTTTGAAAGAACAAAGTATTTCAAAAGATCAATCTAGCGTTACAGGATTGGGACTTGGGGATGGCACTGCCAGCTCCCTTTCAAGGTTAAGACCTTAGTTTTTGATATGCTTGTGAAATACAAATGCACAATGTTCTATAATTGCCTTGATAATTTTCACAAATTTAAAATTTTAGGTGTATTTATTTGTGTCATTATGTAGTCAGGTTATTTAAGAAATATAAAATTAATTTAATTTCTTCCAATATTCTACATTAAATAAATTATTAAAATAGACTGACACCATTTAAATGGATCGGCAAAGTCATATATTGAATTGTCGAACTCTTTGCGTTTTGGTTGACCCGTAAAGAAAGTTGGTTCTGCCTGTAATGCCATTAGATTCTTCCAATTATATATATTTTCTCCTTAATAGCACCTTTTTTATTTATTTAAAATAAAATGTTAACATATTCAGAAGCCCTAAAATAGATGGTGTGCTGATTTAGTATAAAAAATTAAAGATAGAGATCAATTTAGTACAAATTTATCTTTTATGTTTGATAGTCTAGATTTATCCTTAGAAAGAAAATGATAGCCATTATTACTATAACAATCCAAGGATTGCAAATAAAATATATATGAAAAAAAAATTAAAGGCTAGGATTAAAGAGTACAAATTTTGCCTTTTAACAGAAACAAAAGCTTTTTTTTTAATAAAAAATAGAATTGAAAAATTGATGATAAATCTAATTAAAATTAAAAATAAAGGTGGAGAGAAATTTAGAAAATATTAAATCAAAAGGTTTGAACTAAAAATTAAAACCTAATTGAAAAGGTGGAGATTAAAAATCAGACTTTAATATTACATGTGTGTTTTTAATTATTACTTTTATATTTTTATGAAATAAAATATTTTTATAATTTAAATATAAATCAATGCCATAAAATTGATAATTCAATATATATGTAATTGAATTATTATATTTATATCAAAATACTTTTTTTTTAAATATATTGATATACTTGTATCATATGCTATGTTGTATTTGTATAATATGTAGTAATTTTTTTAAGGTAATTATGTAGTAATTATATAAATTACTTAATATTTAAAAAATAGTTAAATGTATAATATTGTTAAATTAATAGACACCTTTTTAACGTTGTCAGCAAAACCAACTATTATAGAAAAAGACAAAAATCAATATACCCATAATTCTATTATAGAAAAAGACAAAAATCAATATAACCATATTTCCCTTATTGTCTCGTCAGCTTAGTGTCGGTGTACTCCATTTTTTTTTATTTCTGTAAATTTTTTTTAATTATTATTTTAATTATCTATATATTAACTAATATTTTTGAGTAGTGTGCTATATAAAAATTTATTAAAATTATTTTGAGATGTACTTTTGACTATAAAACACTAGACTAGAAAAGATAATAATATTGTCAATTTTCCTTCAAAATGCCTTCAAGTAGCCAATATTCACAAATGGAAATGATTTGATATGTATGGCATAATTAATAGTTTGGAAAGCTGCTGTATTGTAGGTTTTTTAAATGATTTTTTTCCTCATGCTTTTTTAGTGAGTTTTCTAGGTTTTTTTGTTAGCCTGGTAATGGATTAATTTTATAGTTTGGAGTTGCATAATATATAGAACCCCTCAGTTATTTTAAGTCCCTCCCTCTGTTAATTGTTTAGTACGTAGTCTTTATATATATATAAATTACTTATATTTCTATTATTGAATAGAATCATTTTGTTATATTTTAGCATAGTTTGAAATGGCACCTAAAGCAAAATAAGGTAATATAAGTGACTCCAAACAAAATCAAATTATTTTCCAAGATAAAAATTTCATGATCTATCCATAGCATAGGCAACACACCTTTTTATTCTGTTCCTCGATAGCATAGGCAAGGGCCTCTTTGCAGCCTATAGTAAATTCATCATCGTCATCTTCAAGATCCACATGAAAAGCAACACCCAGAAAAAATTCTCCGTCACCTGACTTTGGATAGTCATCAAAATCAAAACCCTGGAGAAGAAGGTTGTCCAATCCGTTAAGAATGCAATTGTACAAGAAGAAAAACTACAAAGGGAAAATAGTTATATATAATTACATCGCTTTCCTTATACTGTCGTCTGTAATTAATATAGACATCCCTCTGGTTGCCCTCATAGTCAGGGTCATCATAGCCGTAAGGTTCATCTTTGTTCCTGAGAAGGATACGTTTCGTAGTATTCTCACTGTCAGAGCTATCCTCTTCACCGTCGAAGCCCTCTTCACCGTCGGAGCCCTCCTCAACGTCTCCGCCGTCGGAGCCCTCCTCAAAGTCTTCACCGTCGCAGCCCTCCTCAACGTCTCCACCGATGGGCTTATCGGCAACTTTAACCCCCTCACTATCGGCAAATTTTACCTCTTCAACGGTGGTGTTATCGGCAACTCCTCCTTCGCAAAGCATGGGTAGACCCTCTAGATCCATCGTTCCTAACCTCAGTAAACCCTAGGAAGGAAATATTGAGAATTGCTTTCGCCCACGGGATATTTAGATCAAGGAATCCAATACGTGTTTTTCTCTTTTCCTTAACGAACAAATTTGTATTTAATCCCTCAAATATTATTAATTGTTTATTTGGTCCCTCAACTTTTTTTTTTTTGCCAAAAAACTGTAAAGGACACTGCCACAGCTCTGATACTGACAAAGACATTAGCCAAAAGCCTTATCAACCAATTGAATAACCAAAGAGTAAACGCATTAGCCAATGCAAACAGCGCCATAATCCTTCCAGAGAGAATGAAGGGATGCATTAGTTCTCTCCTTCCCCCTCTCTCTATCTGAGCCTATAAATACTAGTAACAAAGTCAAATTAGTCCATAAATTTTTAATCAATGTTCAAAGACAATGAAATGACAACCCCAAGCCCATGTTGCCACAAACTGAATATCTAATTCTCTCTCAAAAACTACATTAATCAATGGGTTTGGCTCTCCTGCACACATTAGTCCTTTAGTTGGCCAGTGGTGAAGCTAGAATTTCAATTTAAGGAGCAAATTTTGATATTATTTTTATTTTATAATTATATATTTATTTCTTATTATAACTCATTTTTCTAACATATAGTTTATTTATTAATTTATTAATATACCCATATTTAAAATATATTAAAAATAAAATTAATTAATTTTAAAATAATTTAATAATTAGAATTCACCACAAAAAAACAGGCTATCAGTGACGGATTTAGCGACGGAAATTACTTCCGTCGGAAAAAAAAATTTAGCGACGGAATTAGCGACGAATCAGCGACGAACACTAAAGCTTTATATTTCTGACGGATTTGCGACGGATTAGCGACGGATTTTTAAAATATTAGCAGAAAATGCAAAAAAATATTTAAAAACCTAATCCATCTCTTTCGGGACTCTTTTTGATTTCAGCCACCATTTTCCTCTCCTCTCTTCTCCTCTCTTCTCCTTATCGCTCCATCCTTCTTCTTGCCGCCGTCGCCGTCGCCGTCGCCGCCTCCGTCGCCGCTGCCACTGTCGTTCCCGGGCTATCGCGCGTTGCTGCGTCTCTCTGTAGCTGTTGCTGTTGTCGCGGCTGTACTGCCATTGCTGGAGCTGCCACCGCTGCCACCACCACCGTTGCCACTCACCGCCGTTGCAACTGCCGATCGTCGCCACTCCATGTAAGTTATTGAAGGAATGATTGGTTGATCCTAATGTATGCTTGTTATACTAATTTTTAATTTTATATTAATTATTAAAATAATAATTTTGAAAAATATTAGGTGATTACTTAGCCATTGAGTTTGATGGGTTTATTGCTTAATTGTTTGTTTTTATATTTTTTATTTATTTATTTGGGGTTTTGAGATTACATGATTATTATGTTACTAATTTTTATAAATTATGAAATATATATTATAATATGTTAAAAATAATGTGAAAATAAATTCATTAGTTATAAAAAAAAATAATGTGGAATTATGAAATATAGCTTGTGCAGCAGCAAGCTTGCTGCTGCCTTGCTTGTGCAGCAGCAAGCTAGCTGCTGCACAAGCAAGGCAGCAGCTTGCTGCTGCACAAGCAAGGCAAGCTGCTGCGCAGCAGCTTGCTGCACAGCAGCTTGCTGTGCTGCAGCAGCTGCTGTGCAGCACAGCAGGTTGCTGTTGTGCTGCAGCAGCTGCTGTGCAGCACAGCAGGTTGCTGCTGTGCTGCAGCAGCTGCTGCTGCACAGCAGCTTGCTGCCTTTTAAAAAATGATCTTTTAAAAAATATATATATATTTTTAATTTTAAGAGAATAAGTCATTTTATAAATTTCAAAATAATAATAATAATAATATATAATTTTATTAATATATATATGTATTGTTAAATTGATTACTTTATGTGCCTTTATTCAACTTTTCTTTGATATGTATTGTTAAATTGATTAGTGTGTTTGATTTGTTAAATTAGTATATAATTAAAGTTGAATTTGTTTATATTTCAGAATATATTTATCATGTCGGTAGATCGTAGATGGATGTATGAGCGACTAGATGAAAATGGCTTTCTTAATTCTGAATTTGAGATTGGGGTGGAGACATTTCTAAACTTTGCCTATGCACAAGTACAGTTTATATGCCAAGATAAAATTCGTTGTCCATGTTCTAAGTGTCAGAATAGGAAATTTCAGAATAGGCAAGATGTTACTTATCACCTTTGCAAAAGTGGATTTGTTGGAGGATATACTAAGTGGATTGCGCATGGTGAATCTATCACTCATGAAATAAATTCTGAACAACTTGAGGAACAATCTACTGATTATCTTGCTACAACCAACAATGTCAATGATTATAGAAGCATGGTCATGGAAGCAATGGATATAAATTATGGTACAGTTGGAGTTGGTAGTTCTGAAATGGGCAATCGAACCATGGAGCCGAACTTAGAAGTTTCAAAATTCTATGAATTATTACATGGTGCGAATGTGCCATTATGGGAAGGCTGCAATAATCATACCAAGTTATCTGCTGTATCTCAATTGCTGAACTTAATGTCAGAATTTCACATTAGTCATAGTTGTTTTAATAAGTTTATGGGAATGGTAAAAATTATGCTACCAGAAGGAAACCTCTTACCAGATAATTTTTATAATACGAAGAAGATGATGTCCACTCTAGGCCTTGGTTATACAAAAATCGATGTTTGTGTAAACAATTGTATGTTGTACTTTCAAGAAAATATCGACAGAACATCATGTACAATATGTGGTCACCCTCGATATAAACCAATACAATCATTTATGGGGCGACGAAAAAAGAGACCATTTAAAGTGTTGCGATATCTACCTTTGATTCCTAGACTCCAAAGACTTTTTATGTCATCCAAAACTGCTCTGCATATGGTTTGGCATGCTTCTAACCAACATGTAGATGGTAGTATGGTGCATCCTGTTGATAGTGAGGCATGGAAACATTTTGATCGCACCCACTCTTGGTTTGCATCTGATCCAAGAAATGTTCGGCTTGGATTATGTACTGATGGATTCAATCCTTTTGGGCAATGGTCTAAACCGTATTCTTGTTGGCCCGTAATTGTTGTAGTTTACAATTTACCTCCATGGATGGCAATGAAAAAACCTTACATGTTTCTGAATATGGTAATTCCAGGTCCTAAAAGCCCTGGAAAAAGCTTGGATGTTTTTTTGAGGCCTTTGATTGATGAGCTGAAATTGTTGTGGCATGAAGGAGTTTGGACTCATGATGCTAATTCTAACCAAAACTTTCAAATGAAAGCAGCATTGTTATGGACAATAAGTGATTTTCCTGCATATGGTATGTTATCTGGATGGAGCACACATGGTAGAATGTCATGTCCATATTGTATGGAAAATAGTAAGGCCTTTATACTTCAGCATGGTGGGAAGCCATCTTTTTTTGATTGTCATCGTCAATTCCTTCCTATTAACCATCCATATCGAAGACAGAAAGATAAATTTAGAAAAGGTTTCATAGAAAAAACTCCTCCACCTTCTCGTATGGCAGGTGATGTTATACAACATCGGGTTAATTTGTTGAGTGATGTTGTGTTTGGAACAACTGCTGGCAAGCAAACAATACCGGGGTTTGGAGTACAGCATAACTGGGTGAAAAAGAGTATATTTTGGGAGCTTCCATATTGGCAATCAAATTTACTTCGACATAATTTGGATGTTATGCATATAGAGAAGAATGTATTTGATAACATATTCTACACAGTTATGGATGTGAATGGCAAATCAAAGGACAATATCAAGGCAAGACAAGATTTGAAAGTCTATTGCAATCGTCCCGAGTTAGAATTGTTGTATAATAATGGTAAAGTGTACAAACCTAAAGCCACTTATTCTTTAAATAAAGAACAGAAACGGTCAATTTGTCAATGGCTTAAGGATTTGAGGTTGCCTGACGGTTATGCTTCGAACATTGCTCAGTCTGTTAGTGTGAATGATTGTAAATTTTATGGATTAAAAAGCCATGATTGCCACATATTGATGCAAAGACTGATACCAATTGCATTTCGTGACATATTGCCTAAAGCAGTTTGGGATGCTTTGACTGAGTTGAGTCATTTTTTTAGAGACATAACTGCAACCACACTCACAGAAGAAAATTTGAATATCTTAGAAAAAAATATTGTTGAGAGCATTTGCAAGATGGAGAAGATATTCCCACCCGGTTTCTTTGACTCAATGGAGCATTTACCTATTCACTTGGCATACGAGGCAAAAGTAGGTGGACCTGTGCAATATCGTTGGATGTATCCCTTTGAACGGTAAATGCAATACTAAATATTTACATATGGTGTATTGTAAATAAATGTCAAATAACCAACTAACAGTCTAATTTTTCTTTTACTAGATATCTTATTGAGGAAATTTCATCTTTTTGCTCACATTACTTTGAGCCATCTATCTCGACAAGACTAAATAGAGTCCCAAGAAATGATGATGGTGGACATGTAGAACCTATGGGACGCCTTTCGATTTTCACTCATGCAGGTCGACCTTTTGGGCAGTTGGAACATGGCAGAATGTTGTCAAATGAAGAGTACTGTGCAGCACATTTATATGTGTTATTGAATTGTCCTGAAATTGATCCGTTTATTGAGTAAGTGATTTAAATTAAGTATTAACATTTTAATCATATAAAATAAAATATGTTACAAAAAAATTAATTTTTTTGTGTAGGATTTTTGATTCTCATTTTCGAGAAACAATACCAAATATCAGCAATCAACAAATTGAGCAAATGCGAGAGCGAGAACTGGCTAATTGGTTAAAAGACTATGTAAGTATTGCAAGTGATGATTTGAGCTTTAGCATTATTGTTGACTTCTAACTTAATATTTCAACATTAGGTGGGAAGGAACGAAGTTGATAACTGCATTTATCAAATAGCTCAAGGGCCCAGCCGAAAAGTACAATCATATAAAGGATATTTTGTGAATGGATTTAAATTTCATCGACATGATTATGGCAGAGAGCGAAAAACATTAAATAGTGGTGTATGGGTCAAAGGAAGTTGTTATAATGAATATGAAAGTGATTACTATGGCTTGCTGAATGATGTATTAGAATTAGAGTACTTTGGAGAGAAAAACAAGATAATCCTTTTCAAGTGTGAATGGTTTGACACTAATAGAGGGGTAAGGGTCCATCCTCAACATGGTCTTGTGGAAATCAATGTCAAATTAAGGCTAGCATCATCTGATCCATTTATTTTAGCTCAACAAGCTCATCAAGTTTGCTATATTAAATATCCTAAAATCAATAAAGTCAGAGTTGACTGGTGTGCGGTTTTCAAAACCAAAGCTAGGAGCACTTACAATATTGGACCTTCCATGGTTAACAACAATTCAAATGAGCAAAACTCCAATGATGTTGCTTATCAAGAGGATGATGTCTCAAGACCTCAAGAAATTGTACCAACAACCGAACTTGATGATCCCACAATGTTACTTGATTCAAGTAGTATGGTTGAGGTGGATGTTAATGAATTGCAACAAGTGCAACAACCACTTGAAGTGGTGGAAGATGAAGATGAGGATGTAGAGGAAGAGGAAGAGGGAGAGGATGAAGAAGAGGAAGAAGACACTGAAGAGTCAGATGACGATTTAGAAGTTGATGGTATTGATAGTGATGATGATGTCAACTTAGAAGATGATTCTGAATGATACATTGTAAAGTATATCATATTTTTATATATATTCATAGACTTAATATTTGATTATTATTTTTTCTATTGTTTGTCTTTATTGTTAATTAAAACTAATGGACAATTATTTTTTCAGATGCCTCGAAGAGCAGTATCATCTAGAGGTAGAGGACATAGCCAGCAGCTCTCTATGAATGAAACAAATAATCCAACTGCAGATTGTACTTCTCTATCAGATGATTCAACAAATTCATAGATTAGTTTTTAGTTTTATGAACATTGTTAAGTATTATTCATTTATTTTAAATTTTATGACGATTGTTAAGTATTATTATGAACATTGTTAAATATTATGGATTTATTTTATATATTCTGAATATTGTTAAGTATTATGAACATTACTTATAATTATTATGAATGATATTTGATTTATATTCAATATGATTCTTAATTATAAATTATTTGATTATACAGGGAATATCTAAATAAAAACAGGGAACTATTTTTTGTGATTGAATTTTAGCATATTAGCGACGGATTAGCGACGGATTTGTGAGAATTTTTTTTAAATTGTGTTAATATTTCCGACGGAAAATTTCCGTCGCTAATTATTTCCGACGGATTAGCGACGGAATGTTCATCGGATGAATTGGAATTTCCGACGGATTTAGCGACAAAAGTTTTTCGTCGCTAAATTTTTCCGACTGAATTTTCCGTCTGAAAATCCGTCGGAAATCCGTCGCTAATATTTCCGACGGAATTCCAATCCGTCGGAAAAAATTAGCGACATGACTTTAAGCGACGGACTTGAGTCCGTCGCAAATCCGTCGCTGAAAGTTTCAGCGACGGATTTTTTACTTTCAGCGACGGAAAAATCCGTCACTGATACCCTGTTTTTTTGTAGTGATTGTTTAATTTTAGTATTATTAGTATAAGCTTATAATATATCCCTATGAATTTCTATAGAGAACTTTAACATAATATTTTAATTGTTAGTCTTATGAAAAATAATATATGTGACTAAACAATATTTATCCAACTATTATAATATCAAATGTGAAAATTATAAACTTATAAATTAAAAAGTATAAATCATATATACTTATTTTTCTCTTTTATTAAATTTTTGTAATATCATTATTCTAATTATGTTTAAAACTTTAGTTCAGTTCATATTAATATAAGTCCTAATTTTACACTTAAAATTAAAATGAGTTTTCTTTTTAATTTAAAAAAAAATTCACAAAAATATAATCTTAATATATTCATTTTATATAAAACTTACTCTCACAATCTCAATTCCGTACATTTCTTCATACACCTCTTTCTCCTCCATTTTAAAAATAGCTCGTGCTTTGAAATTTTTTTCTTTTTTATTATTCTCTTAGCATCTAGCATCACATGATTCCGCAATGCTAATAGATAGAAATTGAACAAGGAATCATCAAAATGTTGTGATACTTTGATTTGAATGATTCTTTTAAATGATTATTTTTCTCCACCACCACGCTGTTGTTGCCATCCGTTATTGTTTGTAGGCAAGTTGCATATTTTATTAATATATAAAACAAGGTATATTAATAAAATTAAACAATTTATTTTATGAAAAATTATTATTTTTATATTATTTTAAATTTTAAAAGATAAAATAAGATATTATAATATATTTTTCATTGGTCAATGGTTTCAAGTTTAAAATCTAAAAGAGAAAATGTTTTGTTTCTCTTAATAGCGGAATGAATTCATATTAGAAAGATATTATTTTATAAAATAATAATGCTAAAAAATATTAACAATGATTAGTTAATTAAAAAACTTTGGTAAGGGTTATATTAGCCTAAAATACTAGGATAAAAGTCAAATTAGTTCAAAGAGAATTTTAAATTTTTAGTCCAAATAAATTTAAAACTTTTTTTCTTAGGTCAAATAGACCCATTTTCTGGAAAAAAAAAAGAAAAAGAAAAAGGACCCATTTTTATAAAAATAAGTAAAATATTGATTATTTATATTTTAAATAAATTAATATTAATTTTTAATTTTAAGTATAAAATTAAATATTTATTATTCAAAAAGGAAAATAACAATAAAAGCAAACTCATCGTCTACTTGTTTCCCGTTTCAGATTTCCCAAATTAAAACCAAGCTTCTTCCTACTTCTCAAATTTATGTAAATGAAAAGAAAAAAACTAAAAATTTAAATTAAGGAGTTGCTCCCCAATCATTGTTTCATTTTCTTCTTACAAGCCCTAACAATTGAAGCTCTGAGAGACTAATATAACACTCTGAAATGGTTCGTTCATTCATTGGTTTAGTAGATACATCATGATCTATTCGTTCGTCATTCAATAAATATATCATGATTTAATCGTTCATCTAGTCAGTAAAACCACATATGATCCGTTCATCCATATATTCGATAAAACTATTATAACTCTAAAGGCACGTGTTCGATCGATAATATAGCTTGTCCATTCGACTATATGACTGATTTATAGAGGTGTAAATGAATCAAGCCGAGTGGAGTTTTAAAGAGTTCAAGCTTAGTTCGTTAAAATTTTTTCGAGTTCGAGCCGAACTCGAGTTCTACTCATTTTGAATTCGAACGGAGTATTAATAAATTCAAAATCGGCTCGTTTAGCAGATAAACTTAAATGAGTCGAACTTTTATCGAGTTTAGTATCGAATAGTTCAATTTATTTATATGTATAATGAATTTTAATTTAAAATTAGTAAGTTTAAAATTAAATAATTTTAGCTAAATAAAAAAAATATATATAAATTAGCTTGTTAACGTATAGAGATGAGCTTTTAAATCTTAACGATCTAAATATATGTAAGTTTTAATAGTGTAATTAAACTATATAGAGTTAAATTTTAGAAAATTTAGATTTGGTTCATGAAAATATATACACGCTTAATTTATTTCTCTTATGATGTTAATCTCAGTCTGCTTAAGGAGACCGTTCACGAGCCTACTCATGAACTCGAAAACAAGACTAGTTCACAAGGCTTAATTATCAGAATATTATAGAGTTTAAATTTGACTCATTTATTAAATGAGTCTAAAAATTAAGGCCGAACTTGACTCATTTAGAAATCGAGTCCGTCATAGTTTTCATTAAGTCGTATCAAGATTGCACGAGTCGGTCCTCATTATCTAGATTTGCCATCAATCTAGCTGCTCCATAGGTAAATTCAGGAAAAGGTGGCAAATATAACAATTCATCCCATTTCTTCTTCATCTTGGTAAAGTAAATAATTAAGGATATGTTTCCTTGATTGAGAGCACATATATCTTTCTTCATATCACCATGGGTTTTTTTAGTAGAAATTTATTGTCTAGGCCAACCCCATTGATTAATGTAGTTTTTGAGAGAGAATTAGATATTCAGTTTGTGGCAACATGGGCTTGGGGTTGTCATTTCATTGTCTTTGAACATTGATTAAAAATTTATGGACTAATTTGACTTTGTTACTAGTATTTATAGGCTCAGATAGAGAGAGGGGGAAGGAGAGAACAAATGCATCCCTTCATTCTCTCTGGAAGGATTATGGCGCTGTTTGCATTGGCTAATGCGTTTACTCTTTGGTTATTCAATTGGTTGATAAGGCTTTTGGCTAATGTCTTTGTCAGTATCAGAGGTGTGGCAGTGTCCTTTCCAGTTTTTTGGCAAAAAAAAAAAAGGTTATTTATATATTTTTTTTTAATTATTCTTTGTCAGTATCAGAGCTGTGGCAGTGTCCTTTACAGTTTTTTGGCAAAAAAAAAAGTCTAGGGACCAAATAAACAATTAATAATATTTGAGGGATTAAATACAAATTTGTTCGTTAAGGAAAAGAGAAAAACACGTATTGGATTCCTTGATATAAATATTTCCTTCCTAGTGTTTACGGAGGTTAGGAATGATGGATCTAGAGGGTCTACCCATGCTTTGCGAAGGAGGAGTTGTCCGATGACACCACCGTTGAAGAGGTAACATTTGCCGATAGTGAGGGGGTTAAAGTTGCCGATAAGTCCATCGGTGGAGACGTTGAGGTGGGCTGCGACGGTGGAGACTTTAAGGACGGCTCCGACGGTGGAGACGTTGAGGACGGCTCCGACGGTGGAGACGTTGAGGACGGCTCCGACGGTGGAGACGTTGAGGAGGGCTCCGACGGTGAAGACTTTGAGGAGAGCTCCGACGGTGAAGAGGATAGCTCTGACAGTGAGAATACTACGAAACGTATCCTTGTCAGGAACAAAGATGAACCTTAAGGCTACGATGACCCTGACTATGAGGGCAACCAGAGGGATGTCTATATTAATTTCAGACGACAGTACCTTTGTAGTTTTTCTTTTATAATTGCATTCTTAACTGATTGGACAACCTTCTTCTCCAGGGTTTTGATTTTGATGACTATCCAAAGTCAGGTGACGGAGAATTTTTTCTGGGTGTTGCTTTTCATGTGGATCTTGAAGATGATGATGAGGAATTTACTGTAGGCTGCAAAGAGGCCCTTGCCTATGCAATCGAGGAACAGAATAAAAAGGTGTGTTGCTAATCTTAGATGCTAACTATTGTAACCGATTATACATAAATAGTTATTTCGCATATATTTTTTAATTGTATTTACCTTGGGTTTTTTTTTTCTATGTTTCTGATTATTAATTACATATCCATCTTACATTTTATTTAACAAAATGTTTGCGTATGGTGCAAATCTGAGACTCCTTGATATTATAAGGCAAATGCCGAATCAGTTGCCTTGTATCACATAACTTTCAGAGCTGAAGATGTTTCTCTTGGAGAAGTGAAAGTTTATCAAACTAGAGTCTTCCATAGTTTAGTTCCTGGTCACAAGGAGACTGTAGCACATATTTTCAGGCTAAAAGAACCAACAAACAAAGGTAATTGATTTATGTTAATAGTTAGCTTATTTTTTTTATTTTCTGTTGTCTTTTATATAGCTTTGTTTTTTTATATCTTCTGTGTTATTTGCTTTGACAACCTTTTTATGGTTGATATTACCTAGTATTGATGGGATAATTGTTGCACTTTTTTCCCTGTGGTTCAGAATTAGCATTACCTAAACTTGAGTTTGAAATATAGAAAGAACCTGGAATTGATGAAAAGGTCATCTTCAATGGGATGTGCGGATGAAATAGACTTGGCCGAAAATTTTATCCTTTATAAAATTTCAAACCCACGTAAGATTGATGAAAAGCCTAATATAGGATGAGAGATTACGAATAGTCTAAAAGTCAGAGTTAGTAATATTTAAAATTTATTTGAAAGTTGTAAAACTTTTAATCTTAAATTTTCAATATATATAGCTTGACTGAAAATTCTTAATTGCCCCTTTTTAATGGTTAATGTCTTCCCTAATAGCTGGGCTCCTCCATGAGGCGTGAGAAGGTGGAGAGTGGACTCCCTATGAAGATCAACCTCTGTTGGTCTAATGGATACCTTTTCGGCCTGATTTTTTTTTTCCCTTAATATTATTATTATCAATGGTGTTGCTACCCTCCCACCTTGAGAGTAATAGTTTTCTAGACCTATGGCTTGCTTAGCACAGAAACATTGAAGTGGAATTTGAAACCTACTCCAATAACTTGAACATCCAGAATCATCTTATGTGGGTTTCATCTTAAGATGAGAAGAGTGTTGATCAAGCTTGGAATGGTTAGTATCTCCAGGACGGCGAATTCAGTGATTTTATTGTCCTAAGCAAATTATGAAATTGGTGAATTGGAGAAACCTGAGCCGTTAAGACTGCTTGTTCACTACAAGAATTCACAATTTCACTAACGGATTTCACTAACGGATGGTAAATCCGTTAGTATCACTAACGGATTCACCAACGGTTTAAAATCCGTTAATGATACTAACGGATTCACCAACGGTTTGAAATCCGTTAGTGATTCTAACGGATTCACCAACGGTTTGTGATTCCGTTAGTAATACGAACGGAATCACTCTAACGGAATACTAACGGATGAAGCCATCCGTCAGTAATCCGTTAGTGAAAATTTTGGAGCCAAAATCCCAGTCTTAAATGAAATCCCTAATTCCTTAAAATCAAAATCACTGAAATCTGAAGTTGCCTCCAACCTTTCCGTCGTTCACTGCCAAGTGCATCCATCGACAGCCACCATCAACGGTTCGTCGCCATCAACGGTTCGCCTTCATCAACAGTTCGCCGCCATCGACCGTCGACAAAGGAGCTTATTCTCAGCATCAAAATCCACAGGCTCCAGGTTCATTAAGTGCGTCACTGTCGGCGACGGCGCTGTTGGCAAGACTTGCATGCTTATTTCCTATACTAGCAACACCTTTCCCACGGTACTGTCTCTCTTTCTGGCTTTCTCCCCCTTTTGTTATTTTTCTTTTTTTTCTACGGTTATTCCCCTTCTGCAGAGTTCCTTTCTTTTTCTATTTTGAAATGTTCTTTTTTAAAGCCATGTTCTTCCATGTAACCATCTCTACCGGGCCAGAAGTTTTTTAATACGTATTTATGAATTAAGTGAAGAATTTAGTTTGAATTTCAATTTTGGGTTTTTCAACGTATTTAGAACTTAGATCAGCTCTTACTAGTGCGTTTTTAATTCTTGGAGCTCATGGATTCTATATGAGCGCAGTACTTGTTCTGAACCTCAATTTGTTAGTCGTGGAATTCACTAAAGTCGAAATTATAGGGCTAGATGATGTTGATTTTTACACTTGTGCACCAGCTGGTGCACTTGTGCACCTGCTGGTGCACTTGTGGACCTGCTGGTGCACTTGTGGACCTGCTGGTGCACTTGTGCACCTGCTGGTGCACTTGCCAAGTGCACCAGCTGGTGCACTTGTGCACCTGCTGGTGCACTTGGACAAGTGCACCAGCACTTGCCTTGTGCACCTGCTGGTGCACTTGTGCAAAGGTATACTTTTTTAAAGGTATACTTTTTTAAAGTGTATGCTTTTAAGATCTTTGGTAAGATATCACATGGCATTGGTTATTTCCAGTGCCAATTGAGCTTGATGTACAAGTTTAGAGTATTCTTTTGGGGTTCAATCAAATGGATTATGTTATATTTTCAAGCTAGCTACGGTCATGTATTTAGGAATGAAGAAGAGCCAAACCTAGATTAATCCCATCTTTTGTTTATACGGAGTGCAGTTGACTAGACATGCTAACCAGCAAAATTGGCAGTTTTTTAGTCTTGTATTATGGGAAACACGTTTGAAGTTCAAAGATAGTGCAACTGTGCAAAACAAACTTGAGGATTCAAAGTCTATAAAGTTGGAAGTAAGTATAAAATTGATTATTTGGGGGCAATTTTTTTTATAAAAAAAATGGTATTGCTTGTAGGCCTGTGCTTTTATGAAATATGGAAGCTCATTTTTATGTTGGATAGATAGTATTAAATTTTTTTTTTATCAGGTATGCATTTTGTATGGAAAGTGCAACTGCCAGTATATTCCCAAATGCTTCACCTCGTTATTCTTGTTGGTTTTGGGTTTTCGTTATCCTGGCATGTCAATTTCAATCTTGCTTATTTTTGGACATCTAAATGTTCACTTCTCCCAAATCATTCCTTGAACACTTTTCATTGTGTTTTGTTGCATTGATTCTGGGCATCATAATTGTTTCTTCATCATATATTTTAGATGTTCTCAAGAAGCTAACAACACAATTTTATCTCATTTAATACGTGTCTCTTTTCTGCATATGCAGGTTTCCGATTATTGAACCTGACCCTGGTCATACAAAGCTTCAGCTTGCTAGCAGTGGCTTGGAAGCCATCAGACGAATAACAACCCCGATTGCTGCAGTTGCTGTATGCATGAGATACATCTTCTTAAGTTTCTAAGAATTGCAACTTATTTTCACCTAATTTAGTTAAAAGATACATGAAGTTTGAGCTCATTATACTACCATGAGAAAAATATATGACGAATTTATTTGCTGTACTTAGAAGGAAAGTGATCTTGTTGTTTTTTGGAGCTTGTGTTCCCTTCTGAGCGACTATTTGATAAATTTTAACATTTTTGTTTATTATCAAAATGAAATTGTTGTCCATGAGTGTAATGTTAATATGGAGTCATAAGTTGAAAATTGAATCTGGATCTAGAAAGGATAGTTATGGAATCTTTCACCAACCATGAGAAAGAAGAAAAATAAACTTGTGGAGATCAGTTGTAGTGAGAGGGTTGATGTTTTCTATATTTTTTCTGCCTAATCAGTTGCTGCTTTGTGGGATCCCATGCTATTCCTCATGATTTGGGATTCAGAACTCTTGTTGACAGTGAATTTATGATGATAAGAAATCTATGCTTGAGACAATTCTAAGTTTCATCAAATTTTAGGAATTCTCATGTCTTATAAAAATTTTGTATGAGGCAGTGAAACTTGACCAATTTCTTGATGCTTTTTGCGTAACAGTTTTGTATTAGTTGTCCATATAGCATGTCTAGCATTTAACATGTAAACTTTTTTTGTTAAAAAAATGTAGAAATTATATTTATAATATACATAACCATGAAGAGCAGTTGTTCTATTGTATTTTGCATATATTTTTCCTCTTATACTGATGGTTGCATAATCAGGTCATTGGTCCATACCTGCTGGTGCACTTGTGCACCTGCTGGTGCACTTGCCTTGTGCACCTGTTGGTGCACTTGCCTTGTGCACCTGCTGGTGCACTTGGCAAGTGCACCAGCAGGTGCACATTTGAAGTGCACCAGCAGGTGCACTTGGACAAGTGCACATGCTGGTGCACTTGGACAAGTGCACATGCTGGTGCACTTGGACAAGTGCACCAGCACTTGCCTTGTGCACCTGCTGGTGCACTTGCCAAGTGCACGAGCAGGTGCACATTTCAAGTGCACCAGCTGGTGCACTTGTGCACCTGCTGGTGCACTTGAAATACCAGCAAGTGCACTTGTCCAAGTGCACCTGCTGGTGCACTTCAAATGTGCACCTGCTGGTGCACTTGGCAAGTGCACCAGCAGGTGCACAAGGCAAGTGCACCAGCAGGTGCACAAGGCAAGTGCACCAGCAGGTGCACAAGGCAAGTGCACCAGCAGGTGCACTTCAAAGTGCCAGAGCAAATGCACAAGTAAATACAGCAGCAGGTGCACATTGGCAGTGAAATTGAAATCTAATTGCATTGTGAAATTTTTTTGTTGCATGTGTTTGAATTTACACTAAGTGTGCGTGGATAGGTAGATATTCCAAACATGATGCATTTTTAATATGGATGATGGCTGAATACGTATACTGATTGCTGTAATTTCTCATTAACAGCCTAACGAACCTGGTTATACTGCCCCGCCACCTTCCCCTCCAGTAGAAGATACTGCCATTGATATCAGGCAAGTTCAAATTTATGTTAATATTTAGTTCCAAAATGAATGTAGTTATCAGATTATCATTTTGATATAATGCACAATTTAATTGTTGGTTTTCAGGCTCTGTTCGAAGATAGGGTTTATAAGTTATTTGTTTTCATATCAGCATATTAATTGTAGTTAATATGACTGCTGAACGAAGTTGGATGTATGCTCGTCTCATAGACGGTTTACTGAATCCCAGATATTTAGAGGGTATGAATGAATTTCTAGAGAAAGCTAAGACCTGCACAGAGTATTTAAATGGCGATCAGATCCGCTGTCCTTGTAATCGATTTAAGTGCCAGAACCGTAGCTTTCAAGATGAAAATACAGTTAAATATCATTTAATGAAGCATGGTTTTGTTCAAAATTACCTTGTTTGGTATTTGCACGGTGAAACTGAAGTGCATGACGGATATGGTGATACAGATTTAGACATGTCTTATGGTTCTGACAGTGTTAATCACCCAAATTTCAATCGTTTTGAGGACATGGTCATGGATGCAACAAGCTGTCATGTAATGCATAATGATACATATGAGATGCCAAACTCGGCTGCACAGAAACTGTATGATATGTTAAATGCATCTAAGCAACAACTATGGCCTGGCTGTGAAACTCACTCCCAGTTATCAGCTGTTTCACGTTTATTAAATCTGAAGGCTGAACATCATTTCTCGGAACAGTGTTTTGATCAGATTTGTGAACTCATGAAGGAGATGTTACCGAGTGACAATGTCATGACGGACAGCTTTTACTCAACAAAGAGACTAGTCCGAGGATTGGGGCTTCCTGTACAAAAGATACACTGTTGTGCGAATGGTTGTATGATTTTTTGGGAAAATGATAAAGAACTTACACGATGCAAATTTTGTGACCATGAAAGGTTCAAACGCCTGAAGCACAACTTGGGGAAAGGGAAGAGTCAAATACCATACAAAAAGATGTATTACTTCCCCATTACACCACGTTTGCAAAGACTTTATGCGTCATGTGTTACAGCTAAGTATATGACTTGGCACAATGACCATGCAACTGAGAATGGGGTGATGCGCCACTGTTCAGATGCTCTTGCTTGGAAGCATTTCAACCAAACTCATCCAACCTTTGCACTGGAGGCCCGAAATGTCAGACTTGGCCTTTGCACTGATGGATTTCAACCATTCGGTCAATCTGGGCAACAATATTCTTCATGGCCAGTAATACTAACTCCATACAATTTGCCACCAGGTATGTGTATGAAAGATGAGTACATGTTCCTGACAATTATAATACCTGGTCCCAAGAATCCGAAAGAGAAGCTTGATGTGTACATGCAGCCATTAGTGCAAGAATTGAAAGAACTTTGGGCAACTGGTGTTAATACTTACGATGTTTTCCAACAGAACAATTTTACTATGCGTGCTGCATTAATTTGGACTATAAGTGACTTCCCTGCTTATTCAATGCTCTCAGGGTGGAGCACTGCAGGACGCACTGCATGTCCCTACTGTATGGAAAACACAGATGCATTTACATTACGAAAGGGGGGTAAACAAACATGGTTTGACAGTCATCGGAAGTTCTTGCCTGACGACCACCCTTTCCGTCGAAACAAGACATCTTTTATTAAAAACAAATGTGTATCGAAGTCACCACCGCCAATTAGAACTGGGGAATAGTTGCTAAAAGAAATTGAGCAAATTGGGTTGAGGCGGGTTATAGACATTGACAGTCATGAAATAAATTGTCGGCTTTCAAAGATAACTGGTTGGCGTAAGCGGAGCATATTATGGGATTTGCCATATTGGTCTTCAAATTTGATTCGCCACAATCTTGATGTCATGCACATTGAAAAGAATGTATTTGAAAATATTTTTAATACAGTTATGAATGTGGAGGGGAAGACAAAAGACAATATCAAATCAAGGGAAGATTTAAATGAAATATGCAGGAGACCAGAATTGAAGAAAGATCCAATTAGCGGGAAATATCCAAAAGCATGTTATTGTTTGGATAACCAATCGAAGGTGATACTTTGTGATTGGCTTAAAACACTCAAATTCCCTGACGGATTTGTTTCCAATCTAGGGAGATGTGTTGATAGTCGGAAGCTTAGACTTTTTGGTATGAAAAGCCACGACTGTCATGTTTTCATGCAACGAATTCTTCCTATAGCTCTCAGAGAGTTCTTACCAAATAATGTTTGGCAACCAATAACAGAGCTTAGCAATTTCTTTAGAGAACTCACCTCAACTACACTTACTAATGGGGACATGCAACGGTTACATGAACAAATTCCTGTGATCCTTTGTAAGCTTGAACGAGTTTTTCCTCCAAGTCTGTTTGATTCAATGGAACATTTACCAGTACACCTTGCATATGAGGCATTAATTGCAGGACCAGTACAATATCGGTGGATGTACCCATTTGAGAGGTACACGTACTTCATATTTACTCGCACTCCTTACCATGATGAATTACTTAGTAAACATATATAATTTTTGTTTCCACACACTAGGTACTTGAGAAAGTTAAAGAACAATGTTAAAAATAAAGCAAGGGTTGAAGGTTCAATATGCAATGCTTACTTGGTAGAAGAAGCAAGTGCATTTTCTGCTCACTACTTTGAAGCACATGTAATGACCAGACATCGAAAGGTTCCACGCAACTTGCATGAATTTGTATCTGATGATGACATACCAGGTAAATTAAGCATATTCAAATGCACAGGTAGAACTATCGGAAAAGGAAAATCCAGATATATGACTGAAGATGAAATCCAAACCGCTCAAACATATATTCTATTAAATTGTCCAGAGGTGAAAACATATATTGAGTAAGTATTGGTAGTTATACTAATAGTCAAATACCTCTTATATTGTACATTATTGTTAAACATTACTTGTTTCTCTGTATGTATAGTATTTATGTGGAGCGAGTAAAGTCGACACAACCAAATATCACAGATGCAGCTGTTGATGAAAAACTAGAGACGGACTTTGTCAAATGGTTTTACAAGTATGCCCATGAATCGCCAAACAATGTACAAAATCAGCTTATGCAAGATGTGGCGAAGGGACCACTCAGAAGTGTCACCACTTTTAATGGGTATTGTGTTAATGGATGTAAATTCAACACAATCAATGGAAATTCAAGTAGTAACTCAATGAATTTTGGTGTATGTATAAAAGGGAGTAATTACAGTTCTGAAGAAAGTGACTACTATGGACAGTTGGTCGAGGTGTTGCGATTGGAGTATCCAGGGCTACCAATTAAGCGGACTGTACTTTTCAAATGTGACTGGTTTGATCCAACACCAAATACGGGCACCAAGGTGCACCGACAGTATAGAATTGTTGATATTAACAATAAGCGTAGATACAGTAAGTACGAGCCATTTGTATTGGCCTCTCAGGCAACACAAGTCGTTTATGCTTCATACCCGAGCAAGCGTCGTGACAAAAATGATTGGTGGGCTGTGATGAAAGTTAAAGGTAGACCCGTTGTTGAACTATCTCAAACGTCTTCAAAGACATATGAACCTTTTCAAGAAGATGACATAGAATATGCTGAAGTAAATATCGATGATATTAATCAACAACACTGCCTCAATGATCCTAGCGGAGGAATGACTGAGATTCATGATGACGTTTCGACAGATGAAGACGAATTCCTTAGTGACCCTGATTCTGATGCAGATGCAGACGGTGATAATGAGTACAATTCATATGAATCAGAGTAAATTCATCTATATACTAAAGAAGTTTGGAGTTGTATATTTCTTTTATTACTCAGTGAGTACCTTAATACATTTGTATATATTTAATATAATGTTTATGAACTTTATATTATTTTTGACTATGACATTTTTTGTTTATTCACAGATGAGGGGACGTGGAAGGGTTAGCAAGGCCAGAGGACGGGTTCAACTTCCTGCAAGTGCAAGTCAAGAGGACGCGAATACAGATGACGGACATGAGCATGAGGCGCATATACCACGGGCACCGACGGGACTTGGGGATACGGAACTTCAGATATGGGTTCCACTTGCATCCAGTGTACAGCCATCTCATATAGATCGATCATATACACCAGTTGCACCATCTGCCGATGCACAGCTTCCCCGTCCCCTTCCACCACCTCACCGTCACAGTTTACATCCTCACCACCCTCCTGCAGCTCCACGACCACCGGTATCACATACACATTCACCTCATTCTGCATCCCCTTCTGGTACTGCATCCGCTAGAGGGACAGGATCTGCATCAGCATCTACTCCATCATCTGCTCCTGCATCTGCTCCAGCATCAGCTGCATCGACCACTGCTGTAGGCGGAACACAGTCTTTCAGACAGACTATTTCACTCATTAACAACAAGTAATAATTAATTGTTTATTAATTTACAATATTTTAAATGTTACCATTTACTTACTCTAAAATTATCTTGTTCATGTAGTTTGCATCCGTCGGAGATGTGTAGCCGCAAGATAACTCTGATAGTGAAAGAAAGATTGGTCGAGGAAGGCCACTGTTGGAAGACTGTGCCCAATGAAACCAAGGAGTTTTATTGGCAGGAATTCAAGGTGAAGCATATTTATTTTATCAGTTTATCATCTATTTTTGAACTGTTTAATTACTATCTAATCATAAAATGTAATCTTTTTGCAGAAATACTTTCTATGGGACCAAGCAATTGAGAGCTTGGTTAAAATTGCCTGGCAGAAAAAAGCCGCTGAGCGATACAGGGGCTTTATGTGGGAAATCCGGAAAGGAAAGGCGAAGAATCTTGCAACCCCTGATTATGTTTTGAGGAAGTGGCAGGAAACTTGGAACACTTCTGAATACAAAGAGAAGTGTGAGAAGTTTTCTGCCAATAGGCGCAGTGAGGCTGGAGGTTCAGGATCTGGCATTTCCAGGCACGCATGAGGTTCTGTTTCACAGTACACCCACCAGCGGAGGATGGTATTTCTTATAACTTTTATTTTATAATTATCTTCTTATAAATATTTTGGTTCGATGACAAATGCTACAATTCTTATAATTGGTAACAGAGGGAAAGACTAGGCAGAGAACCACATCCGCATGAGTTTTTTGAGGCCACACATAAGAGAAAGGGGACGGAGGAGTTTGTTGATGGCAGATCAAAAGCTATTTATGTAAGTTCATCTTAAATGTAGTTATTAACAATTTTGATTGACGTAAATTGTTTTACTTATATGTTACTTTAAAATTATAATGCAGGATAAATACGTAGAGCTGAAGGAGGCTGCTACACATCAACAGGAGGGAAGCAATGAACCAACGCCCATAAATGAGGCCCAACTGTACTACGAAGCGGTTGGTGGACAGAAAAAGAGTCGAGTTTATGGGTTAGGGTCCCAGGCCTCAACATATTTTCATGAGCCAGCTCATTGTTCTGCATCATACACGTCTGCACCCCCAGTGGATCCTCCTACAATTGAAACAATGAACAGGATGCAGAATAAAATTGATCGGCTAGAGACAGAGAATAGTCGAATCACCACAAGGCTGGACGAGTTGCAGACGTTTATGCATAGGATGATGGCACAACAGGGTATTGGGACATCCACTCAGACATCTGGTCCTACGGCACCTCCAGCTCCGTCTCCACAGCAGCGGCGTGATGATGCTCCTGTCATTGGTGATCATCATACAGATAGTGATGATGATACAGATGATGAGCTAGCTAGTTTAGTTTAGTATGTACATTTTGTTATGACCAGTTTATAATTTTTTTGCAACATATAATTGTAGTACAAAATCATTACGTTTTTTATATATTTTAATGAGTAATTTAGTTTTGTCTGTTTATAGTATTTTTATTATATGAATATACAAATGGATGTATATGAATGTACAGGGTACAGGTACAGATGCATGTATATGAGTGTACAGGATATAGATGGATGTGGATGTATATGATTGTGGATGTGGATGTATATGAATATACAGGGTGCAGATGGATGTATATGTACAGTTACAGGGTAGGGGTAGGGGTAGGGATGTGTAATTCTGTATTTTTATTCACTAACGGATTAGTAACCAAACATCCGTCACTGTCACCAATGAAAAATTCCGTTGGTGATCCGTCACTGTCACCAACGGAATTATCCGTTGGTGATCCGTCACTGTCACCAACAGAATTTCCGTTGGTGATCCGTCACTGTCACCAACGGAAATTCCGTTGGTGATCCGTCACTGTCACCAACGGAATTTCCGTTGGTGATCCGTCACTGTCACCAACGGAAAATTCCGTTGGTGATCCGTCACTGTCACTCACGGGTATAAATTTCCGTTGGTAATTAAAATTACCAACGAGGATTTTCCCGACGGACTTAGTCCATCACAGATCCGTTGGTGATCGGTTTCACCAACGGAATTTCAGTAATTACCAACGGAATTGTCCGTTGGTAATTATGAAATTTCTTGTAGTGGTTATAATAGGCTTTCAAATGGTTTGTCTTATTTGTTACTAGGTTGGAGAGAACTAATGAAACATAAATGCAAGTCTAAACTTTATTTAATTGTTTCATCATGATGCATGTAGAAACAACGTTAAATATTAAAATATGAAATATAGCAATTTAAAAAAAAATTATACATATATATATGCATTTGGTGGTCATGTATAAATTGTCAATAAATAATTATTAATAGCAAAATGGTGCTTGGATGGGTAAAACTTCCGTATGCAGTTAAAAGAAAAACAAAGTAGATGCAATTATATTCTCCAATAATGTCATACATTAATGGATGTGGCCAAAGTAAGGAGAAGCTTCAACTTTCAAGGTGTTTGTTTAATATTCCATCTAGGTCACCAACTTCACATCCTTCAATATATTAAAAATATAACTAATCAAAATCACTAAACATAAAATTAAATAATAAATATAGTAATGGTATAAAATGATTGAAGTTATCAAAAAAATTGAATGAAACTTCTGACGTTAGGGCACCATATTTTGACGAAAATAGATTTTTTCGATTGTCTAATTATTTTACCATATCCTCTATCGCACCAGTTTTCTCCATATGAATTTTTAATTTTTCAGTATTTAGTTTCATCATTATGGACACTAAATTCAATAATGATTATTGCATGCAAAATTCAGTAATGATTACTGCATGCAATTCTTTTATTTTTAATGGTCCAGGTCCTCCGTATGTATATATAAGTGATTATTTTTTCTTAAATAAAATTAAAGGCAATAAAAATATTTAACATTAAAAATTACAGTTACCTCCTTTTCAAGTTTTTAAAATTACTTGAAGCCCAAATGACACCCACAACAGGCCCTTCTGCAATCAGCTTCATCAATTTAACTTCATCTATTTTATCTTCAATTAGTTTTGCTCCGGAAATAGTAGCTACCGAGTCCTTCCGTATCTGATAAATGCAACACATTTTGATTGATATTATATAATTTAATTTGAATTAAAGAAACACTACACTTAATTACCTCCCTGATATATTGAGGCTTCCGTCCTATAAAAGGACATAGGTCTTTCGAACATAACTCCTGATTAACTAATATTTCTTCAACATACTTAAAGTGGGATATTGCATAATGGCCTACGATGTTTATCAGCATCTGGACATGGAAACCCACGAATCCCTATTGTTCTTAGTAAGAATTATATTCCATCGAGCTTCAATCACGACAACTATTGCTACGGCCCAACATATATCTTTATTTAAAAAGAAAAAAAGAAGAAAATCAATAATGAATATACATTACTACACATAAAAATGATTTTCTTTTTCTATAGAGTAAGCTTATAAATTAAAATGAAATCAGTTGCATCTATGCATATTCATTATTGATCATAAATCAGTTAATGTGTAGTAATGTATATTCATTATTGATATATGTGTACCATTGTATATTCATTATTGATTTTCTTTTTTTTTCTTTTTAAATAAAGATATATGTTGGGTCGTAGCACCGTGATAAAAATCAGTTAATTCTTACTAAAAACAATAGGGACTCGTGGGTTTTCATGTCTAGATGCTGATAAACATCGTAGGCCATTATGCAATATCCCACTTTAAGTATGTTGAAGAAATTTTAGTTAATCAGGAGTTATGTTTGGAAGACCTATGTCCTTTTATAGGACAGAAGCCTCAATATATCATGGAGGTAATTAAGTGTAGTATTTCTTTAATTCAAATTAAATTATATAATATCAATCAAAATGTGTTGCATTTATCAGATACGGAAGGACTCGGTAGCTACTATTTCCGGAGCAAAACTGATTGAAGATAAAATAGATGAAGTTAAATTGATGAAGCTAGTTACAGAAGGGCCTGTTGTGGGTGTCATTTGGGCTTCAAGTAATTTTAAAAACTTGAAAAGGAGGTAACTGTAATTTTTAATGTTAAATATTTTTACTACTTTTAATTTTATTTAAGAAAAAATAATCACTTACATATACATACGGACAGTGGTGGAGCCAGGAGCTTCCTTTTGGTAGGGCACTGCAACTGCACTGCTGCGGCACCACCAGCTGCGCCACTGCAGCACCTTCATCCCCTTTAAAGCATTTTCCGGCCGCCGGTACGGCACGTGCCCCCCTTGCCGTACCCTCCCTCCGCCCCTGCATACAGAGGACCTGGACTATTAAAAACAAAAGAATTGCATGCAGTAGTCATTACTGGATTTAGTGTCCACAATGATGAAACTAAATTCTGGAAAATTAGAAATTCATACGGAGAAAACTGGTGCGATAGAGGATATGGTAAAATAATTAGACAATTGAAAAAATCTATTTTCGTCAAAATATGGAGTCCAAAAGTCAGAAATTTCATTCAATTTTTTTGATCATCTTAAGATGAAACCCACATAAGATGATTCTGGATGTTCAAGTTATTGGAGTGGGTTTCAAATTCCACTTCAATGTTTCTGTGCTAAACAAGCCATAGGTCTAGAAAACTATTACTCTCAAGGTGGGAGGGTAGCAACACCATTGATAATAATAATATTAAGGGAAAAAAAAAATCATGCCGAAAAGGTATCCATTAGACCAACAGAGGTTGATCTTCATAGGGAAGTGTTCGCCAGAATCTAGCTGATTACAACATTCACAAGGAGTCACAACAATCTAGCTGATTACAACATTCACAAGGAGTCACTCTCCACCTTCTCACGCCTCATGGAGGAGCCCAGATATTAGGGAAGACATTAACCATTAAAAAGGGGCGTCAAGCCTAACATATATATTGGAAATTTAAGATTAAAAGTTTTACAACTTTCACACGTAGATAAGAACTAACAAAAACAAATTTAGTGTTAAACTTGATAAAGGGAGAGAGATTTTATAGAAGTACAATAAAAAGTGCTTGATCAGATAAATATATAATGAGATATTAATAAATAATAACAATAATAATGGATGAAGAACTTAGTTTTAAAATTGACTCTTAATCTTATACTTCCGAGTTTGGAATAAAAAAAAAAAAGTAAGAATTCAATTTTATTATTTCCTTTTCTATAATTATTTTTTTGTTTGAAATCAAAATTTTAAAATTAAAATAGAGTGAAAAATAAATAAATTCTATATATATAGAGAAAATAAATCAATTCTATTCGATTATATATAGAGAAAATAAATCAATTCTATTCGATTCAATCCATTAATCCCTTAAATCAAATTGGTTCAGTTGCTGAAATTATGCAATTTGAGGTTAAAACTATAATCTTCTTACAGCAAATTAATCAAATTAAGAAACAATGCCTATTCACATGTAAGACTAGTGGATAAAATATATGTACATCTTTAGAATTTATACTAAAGGCTAAAAAACACTTGTATACCAAGATCAAAATGTCATTGTCTATTCATCAAATATTGGTAAGTCTAATTCTCAATCACAAATAAAAGATGGAAATCGTACGGACATCATTGATCTTTTAAAGAAAAACATTTCCTTGTCGGTTCTTGTAGACTTAAAAGCAATTCAAGACACACAAATTCGTTTTCATATGGGCAAATTAGTTAGCTTGAAAAATAATGGCTTATCACATACTTGCAAATAAATTTTTCCTTGAAGACTTGCATTGCAGTATAGGCTAAAACAACTTGTATACCAAGACAAAAGTTTCATACCTAATTGCTAATTACTCAACCATAAAACAAAAATAAAAAAATAAACCTCAGCAAACAATTATCCATGTCAATACCACATAACATACCACCATAAATTCTTTCACCAAAAAAACTTGTCAAGGAACTGCATATACATTCAAAAAATACCACAAAATGATAATTGTTTGGGAGTTTTTGCATATAGCAATAGCAGCATTCTCATATTTCAATTAGCATGGTCATCTGAAATATAAATAAATAAATAAATAAAATAAGCAACAATTAACTTGTTCATTTGAAAAATAACACTATAATAGAAAACCAAAAATAAACAATGAAAGTCAAACAGATATAATTGATACTTTTTAAAAATTTTTAAATTAACTCACCTTTTTGGTTCCTTTAATCTGAAAACCTTCAGACTTCTGCTTGCTACCACGAATTAAACTATGGAAGACCCTAGTTTGATAAAGTTTGGTGCCTCCCAGAGTCATATCTTCAGCATTGAAAGTTATGTGATACAACCCAATTGATTCAACCTTTGCTCTGATAATTTCAAGAGGATTCAGATTTGCAACCTATGCAAACATAAAATCTATTTATAATTAATAATCTGAAAGGTATATAGAAATAAGCAAATAGAATCATTCAATAGAATCAATTTCTTCAAAAATTTGCATGTGATTTGGATAAAATTTACAATATTTAGCATCTATAACAGAGATGCCCACCTTTTTATTCTGTTCCTGCACAGCATACTCAAGTGCCTCTCTGCAGGCTTTGGTAAAAGGCTATCTTCATCTTCGAGATTGACATGAAGAGCAACACCAAAGAAAAATTCTCCCTTAGCTGGCTTGGGATAATCATCAAAATCGAATCCCTGAAGTAGGAACTCAAATCCATTCAAGAAGTTAATTATTAAAAAAAATACAAAGAAAATAGTCGTATATAATTACCTCTCTTTCCTTGTACTGACGTCTGTATTCAAGATAGACATCCCGCTTCTTGCCCTCCAAATCAGTGTCATCGGAGTCATAATCATCTCCGTCACCGACATTGGAAGCATTGAACACTATTCTTACGGAACCGAGTTTGGAAGGATCGAACGGGGAGCTCTCCTCTTCCTCTTCACCATCGGAGCTATCTTCAGCCTCTTCACCGATGGTGTTATCGGTGAATTTATGCTCTTCACCGGTGGCTTTATCCGCAACTTTATCCTCTTCACCGGTGGCTTTGTCCGCAACTTTATCCTCTTCACCGGTGGCTTTGTCCGCAACTTTATCCTCTTCACCGGTGGCTTTATCCGCAACTCGTTCGCATAGCTTGAGTAGATCGGTCTATTATTTATAGGATAGGAAGACAACCTCTGCAAACGCTAGGCAGGAAAAATGGGGAATTGCTCGTCTTATTTATAGAATAGGAATCCAAATATAATAAACAAATTTGTATTTAACCCCTCAAATATTATCAATTTTTTATTTGATCACTCTAACTATTGATATTGTTGATATGTAAAATTTTAAAATATAATTATTATATATATATATATATATATATATAATTTTTATTATATAATAATAGAATAATATAGTTAAATCAATTATTATTTATGTTATTTTTAATTTGTATATTATATATTACAAATTTTGAATAATTTGAAGAATTTTAATTTTAATAAATTATAAAATATTAAAATAATTTAATTTTAAAGCAGGTTTGACATGCAATATCAGCGGAAATTGAAAAGCTTAACAAACTTCTGTTTGCATGTGCATGTTATGAGCTGCATTCAATTCAACCCTTCACTCTGACAAAACGCAGAGGATTCTCACTTTAACTGCAGAGGATTCTCCAACCCTTCACGCCGTTTTCATGTTAAATACATAATGATTTAATTGGGCAGGTAGTTGAAAATCGAAGTCACTTTCCCATTTCAAAAGTAATTACCGCATGTTAAATCATAAACGATTGCACTGTTATCAAGTTTCTTATATTATATTCTGGTTCAAATTCTAGCTTTTATTAAAACGAGGACAAATCAATTCACCCATCAATGATCAGCATAACAAGTACTATAGTAAATGTTTCAGATTTATAACACCATAAGAATGCATAAAACTTGCCTGCCCTATAGTAAATGTTTACTCAGTTTATTTTCTTAAGTTTGTAAATTCCAATTTTTTGGTCAGTTAGGGTTGGGGGATGTGCAATGGGAATAGGACCTGGAATCTCAGGACCAATGGCACCTGTAACCGTTATGGATAATGTGGGCCAAAATCCATTGAATCTGGGTCAAACTTCTAATTTTCCAGTGCAATAAGTAGCTGGACAAATGACTCAGGCAATCTCTGCTCAAATCAAGGATGGTACAGAGCAGAGAAGGTGTGCTAGGGGATCCTCAGACAGGCATATCTGGGATGTCAGGAGCCAGGAAGATGCACTCAACTGCTGCTGGCTCAGACAGTCTCTGTACCGAGCTAATATGAACCGTAAAGCCATATAGTGTGAGTAGCCGAACTGGATTCCACTTTTATTTTGCCCTTTATCTATTAAAAAAATAATTAAAAATAAAATGTCAAACAAATTAAGTACTAGAGACAGAATAGGATGTTAGAATAATGTCATATAATATATGGATCATGTAAGAAAATGTATGGTTGCATATCTTCTTCATGACATTGATCATTCATTTAATATGATATTGCTTTGCCTCAACCACAGCACCTTCCCTCTCCTTGTCAGAGCATAGAATATGTGTTCAACTTTAAGAGAGAGTTCAACTAAATTCAATACTTGATACTTACCTTTACTCAAAATTAAATAGGGAGTATTTGAAAAAAAAAATTCAATATTTATAATAATTTATATTTATATTAAATATAATATGAAGTGGGCATATATTAAAATTAAAAAAGGGATTCACTTCATTATCTCTCGTGATTTCTTCTTTTTTAATATGTAAACCACTTCTTATATCCCTTTCTCGCAGTCTTCACAAAATTCTGCCATCATTTTTCTTCAAGTCTAAGATAGGGAAACAATTGAAACTTAAATTTCTTTTTGCTATCCCTAAGGATCGGTTAGTAGAAGGCAAAAGCTTGACTTGTTCTTTCAAAAGCTATTGCAACCATTTTCTAAGATTCTTTTTTTCTATTTTAAGACTGGAAATGTAGTCTTGAAGCATATCAGTCACGTCCTTGAATTGCCTAAAATGGAGTAAAGATTTAGCTTTCAATTCCAGAGCAACTTCAAAGTGAGGAGAGAGAGCCAGGCCACATCTAGAAGGTTCAAGGCAGAAACAATATCACTATGTTTTTTTGTTGCAATGAGATTTATAGCGTCCTTAATATAATTATCTACAACATGTGGAGATTATTGCACAAACTATATTTAACATCAATGTATGTAAAATTAAACCTAAGATAAGCAATGCCCATTGAGTATGTAATTGAGTAATTGATAAAGGAACTTATTAAAACTTCTATAAGGCATAAAATCATAAACTATAATCATCATCATCATGAACCAACCTTTGAACAAGGTCTAACGTGGGCAAATCAAGAACATGCACACCATTAGAAAAGTTAGATGTCATCTTAGCTAGCCCATTGGTGCATCTGTTGGTCTTTTTGTACACATGCTTGAAAGAGATATTCTGATATGGATTAATAAGGCAAGCCATCCATATTGATTTTCACAGTGCCCTTCTACTCATTTTTTTCATTCAACTTTGGTAGCTACCTTATCTCAATTTTGAAAGACAATTGACATAAACAACTTGAGAAACATACTCCTTGGTCTGTTGCACCGATAGGTATAAGCTGCTGCATGTGCTTCTTTTGACCTGTCCTGAGATTATTCCTTTCTCCATGATGGTTCACATTATTACTACGCAGATTATTACCAAGCCAGTCTTGGGTCTTAACCATTGGGGAATTAAAAGCACTCCATGTAGACACGACAATAGCACCTTCCAACTTAATCTGCTGCATTGAGGTGAAGTTGAGCTCATTCAACTTTTATGAGCAGCTTTTCGTGTAAAGCTAGCCAGAGAAATAGTCGGACTCGTTTAGAGCCCTACCACTTTCAGACCAAGAAATGCTTTCAGGTCACATTCCTTTCCACTTTTAATACAATTCTTTTTAATTTTGATTAAATTTAATAATTAAAATAATAGAGAGTGCCACATAAGTAATAGAAAAGTCATCCACTGGCTACTTCTCGCGTGATAACACGCTTTATGCTGACTGTGTAATTTTGTGCTTAATTATTATATTTTTCAAGAGTTTAGATGCTCAATAGATTAAGATTTTAGTAAAGGGTGTATTAGGCAAAAAGTCAATAGTACAAGTATGATGTATTTAGCCAATAAAAACCTCTCTAACATGTTCACACACTTAAACAGTGGCTAATAAACGTGGCTAATCAAATTTTTTTTATACAATTGATTTTGATTATGAATTTAAATCTGAAATTTCTTTTAATTTTAAGAATGACTTAAATACTAATGATTTAAACTGCATTAATAGTTTTTTTTAAATAAAATTTGAAAATTAAAAAAATAAAATATGAGATCTCTCACATTTATTCAAATACACTTACCCATTAGATTAAAATTTATTAATAAGTAATGATATTTATTTCAGGAAACTACAAAATTATGATTTTATATTACTAATTGGGTAAATAAACTTCCCTAAAAACATTTAATATAATCGAGAAATTATTATATAATGTGTTGCCAAATCATTCTCTACCGGCAATTGCATGACAAGACATAGGATTAGTATATGGAAAAACTTGAGGGATGAAGTGGATTTATATTAACGTGGATTAATTGAGATATATGTATAATTTCACAAGTTAAATTTATACTAAATCAATATGTATAATTGAAATTCTCTCTTATATATTAGATATTATAAGTTTTAAAAAAAATTATTATCAATTTCTTTTTTTTTATACAATTAATTTTTTTTACATTAGATTAAATTGGAAAAAACTATGGATATTAATTTATATCATATCATCTCAATTGAATCAAATTAATTGATCGGATCGATTGATTATATTAAACATTGATTATATATCATATCAAATCTAAATGATCAATCAAATCAGAATATTTACTTAAATTAAATTGAATTATTCTCTCAATTCATACTGATCGATCAGATTAAATTGTTTGTTTAAATCAAATCAATTAATCAAATCAAGCTGATCAATCAGATCGATAAAATAGTTTTAATCGGTAGGTTTCACGCAATAATTATTCATCCCAGTTGGCAAGCATGATTTGCACCCCAAGAGGCTGATTGATAAAGCCATGTTTGGTAGATTAATAATTAAGAAATTCAATTGGTGGAATTTGTCTATTTATATTTTCTTGTTTAATCTTTTGATGATAAGATTATTTAGAAACTATTTTAATTACCATTTTGGAAGAAAAAGACATTATTTATAAGTATTATATCACTATCAGCTTACATCTTTTCCATTGCTTAAATGTGTTATATTTTAGTTGAAAATGGAAGTTAAGTTGTCCGATATGAAATTAGAATATCTCATAATCAAATCAAATTGAGATAAATGTTCAATCTTGTAAATCAGTTCGGTTGCTGAAATTATGCAAATTGAGATTTTATAAATTACATTAAAATATTTTTATAATTTACTTTTATTATTCAAAAAGACTATGCAAGTTAGCCGTTAGTCAATTAAAATTTTTTTATTCCATAATTACCTCTCCTTCCTTCACTTTCCTTCCTTGATCACCTCTATATATTATTATTATGTCCGCTTATTCTAGTTTCGTCAAACACAGTATGGTTGACTTTATGCAGCCATCACCATTTTTGCTAGGACTATCCACCTTGAAAGTCATTGTCGTCTTCACTGCCATAACTTCCACAAGGACAATCGGATGGATAGGTGGCAATGCAGTTCCAATTTTCACTACAACGTCAATGGCTGAGAAGAATTTCAAAGCTGTGGATTTGTTATAATTGTTCTGTTTTTCTTTTGCCAACTTTTTTATTTTTTTGTCAAGAAAACTTCCCCATCCATAAAGCTATAAAGTTCTAAAATCACTACATAGATATGTCTTGGTTTTTGCAGAAAGCATCTTCCAGTATTCTCCTCATATTTCAATTAGCTTTGTTATCTACAGTAAACAGACAATAAACATCAATTCACTTGTTCATTGAAATAAATAAAAAAAAACAATCATAATTCAATTAGTTTGATCATCTACAATAAATAAAATAAAATAAAATAAGCAACACAAATTAATTTAAACATGAGTAGTGCACAGATATAAATTCTTTTTTTTAAAAAAAATTTTTTAAATTACCTTCCTTTAACCTGAAAATAAAGACTTGATTCTGGTCACAATCAGGAACCAAACTATAGAAGACCCTAGTTTGATAAACTTTGATTTCCCCTAGTTTCATATCTTCAGCTTTGAAAGTTATGTGATACAATCCGATTGATTCAGCATTTGCCTTGATAATCTCAAGAGGTCTCAGATTTGCACCCTACACAAACATGAAATGTGTGTGAAATTAATAATCTGGAGGTGTATAGAAATAAGGCAAAAGCAATTAAGAATATACGAAACCATCAATATTTGTGTCTCATCCGTGAGGAATTCTTTCAATACAATCAAATTATTCAAAATATGCATGTAAATTTGGATAAAATTTACAATATTTAGCATCTATAACAGAGATGTCCACCTTCTTATTCTGTTCCTGGACAGCATATGCAAGTGCCTCTCTGCAGCCTTTGGTATAAAAGCCATCTTCATCTTCCAAATTGACATGACGAGCAACACCAAAGAACATTTCTCCCTTAATTGGCTTGGGATAATCATCAAAATCAAATCCCTAAAGTAGGAACTCAAATCCATTAAAAAAAGGTAATTATAAAAAAAAAAATACAAAGACAATAGTGATATATAATTACCTCGCTTTCCCTGTACTGACGTCTGTATTTAAGATATACATCCCTCTGCTCGTCCTCGTAATCGGTGTCATCAGATCCATAACCATCTCTGTTACCCTCGGAACCATCGAAAACTATTACTTCGGAACCGAGTTTGTAAGGATCGATCGGGGAGCCCTCCTCACTTTCCTCACCGTCGGAGCTATCTTCAGCCTCTTCACCGATGGTGCTATCGGCATCTTCATCCTCTTCACCGGTGGTTTTATCGACAACTCCTTCTTCGCATTGCTTGGGTAGACCATCTAGATCCGTCAATCCTTTTCTCTTTTTGGAGACGTGCATCGTTAGGATCCAGAAGAAACCTTCCGTAAACCCTAGGAAGGAAATATTCGGAATTGCTTATTCCCACTGGGATTTATAGCATAGGAATCCAAATATAATAACCAAATTTGTATTTAATCCCTCAAATATTATCAATTTTTTATTTGGTCCCTCTATTTTTTATTTTTTATCGAGCGAAAAAGATATTGCATTAAGAGCTTTCAAAGAACAAATATCGTTCGGCTTCCTAGGCATGCAACTATCAATAGTAAATAATACACTACAGTTTTAAGTTTTACATACGAAACTCATTTGCATCGTTGTGTAAAATCTTCACTTTCATATTTTATTATTT
The DNA here is from genome assembly GCF_001659605.2 of Manihot esculenta. Taxonomy (NCBI): domain Eukaryota; kingdom Viridiplantae; phylum Streptophyta; class Magnoliopsida; order Malpighiales; family Euphorbiaceae; genus Manihot; species Manihot esculenta. The sequence goes on along the minus strand of NC_035171.2, from coordinate 1,833,602 downwards.
TTTCCGGTTCTCGTTATCTCACCCGCAAGCTAGAAACTAAATAATATCTAGTTTCTCTTCCATTGTCATTTCAAGGAAAGCCATGTCATTGTTCTTGTTTCCTCTAATTTGTCTTCCAATAATATCATCTGAATCATCTTCAAAGATTTATATTTATTTTTGCACATGCACAAAAGAATTGGATTTCATCCTACAGTCTTCTTTCATATTCACATTTCATAGACCGTCTAAAATCTCATTAACATTCATGGTTTTCAGTTTTCATCAATTTCAATCTCAAATTTTATGATTCACACCATTCATTAAAAATGATCTTATTGGGTTTTCATCCATCTCAGTATCTAGTCTTCTTCAAATTCCTAATAACTAGATTTCTTATAAAAAACTAATTACAAGAATTGCAAGTTTTTTGTTGAAGTACATAATTTCATATTTTGTGGCTTTAAATTTGATTGTTGAAATGATTTTATATTTTTTAAAGGTTAGAAAGATGTATTATGTTTTCCATTGCATAATTGTGTTATATTTTTCCATTACGTAATTGTATTATATTTTGGTTAAAAATGGAAATTAATTGTAAGGTATGAAATTTGAATAATTTATAATTGAATTAAATAAAAATAAATCAATTTAATTTAATTAATTTTTAAATTAATTTAATTCGATTACTAAAATTATGTAATTTGTGGTGTAAAAATAAAAATAATTAATTTCACATATTAAATTATTCCCATATTTTATAAATTAAATTAAAATATCTTTATAATTTATTTGTGTTAACCAAAAAGAAACAGTCAAATTTAGCTGTCAACCAATTAATTTTAATTTCATAATTACCCTTCACTCCTTACTCTCCTTCCTCAAGCACCTCTTTCCGCTTATTCTAGTTACATCAAATGGAGTACGGTGAACCTCTCTATATTATTTCCGCTTACTCTAGTTTCGTCAAATAGAGTATGGTTGGCTCTATGCAGCCATTTGCATTTTGCTAGGACTACCCACTTAAAAAGTCATTGTCGTCTTCACTGCCATAACTTCCATAAACACAATTGGATGGATTGGTGACAATACTGTTCCAATTTTCACTAGAATGGCAATGGCTGAGAAGAATTTCAACGCTGGGCCATTTTATGCTTTATTGCCCTTCCTGTGGATTTGTTACAACTGATTCTGTTTTTCTTTTGCCAACTTATTACCCAATTTCTTCGGACACATTGAACTATGCACCGGTGGCTTTGGGTATTGTTTTGAGTTTGATCATTCTCTGGTGGACGTTGGATGCAAGTACCATCTGGTGGACGTTGGATGCAAGTAAATGGTTCGAGGAACATTTTAGGATATAGAAATTCCAAATGAAAAGGTTTAACTTCAATTGCAAGTTCAAACACGGATCTTTTTGGAACCTCCAAGTTCTGTTACACGAAATGTTTGTCTGACTACTGGCTTCACACAATTTTGGGGAAAGATAAAAAATCATCATGCTGATGCAAATGTTGAGCCTAATATCCCACACTATAAGTGTAAAAGCTGCAAATGGTGATATTCGTTTGAAAGAAGAAGCTAAGGAACAACTTCCCTATCCATAAAACTTGGAAAATGATGGAGCAACATGTTCATCCTATGCGTGTATCATTAATAAGCGGAAATAAATAATAGCGAAAGAGAAGGAGAGCAAATTAATCAGTTTAAGAAATAACGCCAAATACCATGTAAGGCTGGCGGTTAAAATATATGCTCTTTTCTGTAGTCTAAAAGAACTTAATTTCAAGATTAAAAAAAAAAAATCATTATCTGTTCATAAAGTACGGGCAAGTCTAATAAGTCTAATACACGATCATCACCGTAACATACCATGAACTACAAATTCTCAATTGAAAAAAGCTCTAAAATCACTCCATAGACATGTCTTGGTTTTTATAGAAAGTATCTTCCAGTATTCTCCTCATATTTCAATTAGCTTTGTCATCTACAATATATTAATAAGCATCAAGTAACTTAGATCATTGGAAAAAAAAATCATAAAAATAAATAAAAAAATCATATAAAATAAAATAAGCAACACAAATTAATTTAAAAATGAGCAGAGCACAGATATAAATTCTTTTTTTTTTTAATTTTTAAAATTACCTTCCTTTAACCTGAAAATAAAGACTTCATTGTGGTCACAATCAGGAACCAAACTATAGAAGACCCTAGTTTGATAAACTTTGATTTCCCCTAGTCGTTTCGTATCTTCAGCTCTGAAAGTTATGTGATACAATCCGATTGATTCACCATTTGCCTTGATAATCTCAAGAGGTCTCAGATTTCCACCCTACACAAACATGAAATATGTGTGAAGTTAATAATCTGGAGGTGTACAGAAATAAGGCAAGAGCAATTAAGAATATACGAAATTATCCATATTTGTGTCTCATCCGTGAGGAATTCATTCGATACAATCAAATTATTCAAAATATGCATGTAAATTTGGATAAAATTTACAATATTTAGCATCTATAACAGAGATGTCCACCTTCTTATTCTGTTCCTGGACAGCATACGCAAGTGCCTCTCTGCAGCCTTTGGTATAAAAGCCATCTTCATCTTCGAAATCGACATGACGAGCAACACCAAGGAAAAGTTCTCCCTCAGTTTGCTTGGGATAATCATCAAAATCAAATCCCTGAAGTAGGAACTCAAATCCATTAAAAAAAGGTAATTATAAAAAAAAATACAAAGACAATAGTGATATATAATTACCTCGCTTTCCCTGTACTGACGTCTCTATTTAAGATATACATCCCTCTGCTCGCCCTCGTAATCGGTGTCATCCGATCCATAACCATCTCTGTTACCGACACCGGAACCACGGTACACTATTACTTCGGAACCCAGTTTGGAAAGATCGAACGGGGAGCCCTCCTCACTTTACTCACCGTCGGAGCTATCTTCAGCCTCTTCACCGATGGTGCTATCGGCATCTTCATCCTCTTCACCGGTTGTTTTATCGACAACTCCTTCGCATTGCTTGGGTAGACCATCTAGATCCGTCAATCCTTTTTTCTTTTTGGAGACGTGCATCGTTAGGATCCAGAAGACAACCTCCGTAAACCCTAGGAAGGAAATATTTGGAATTGCTTATTCCCACTGGGATTTATAGCATATATTTGGTCCCTCTATTTTTTATTTTTTAGCGAGCGAAAATAGATATTACATTAAGCAGTTTCCAAAGAACAAATATCGTTCAGCTTCCTAGACATACAAGAAATCCAATTAAAAGGCAGAGAATTAGCACAAACCAGTCTCGCCAGACGATGCGCCAATGCATCGCATATAGGACACGTAGGATCTACCGGCATTTTTCTTTCAGCCAAATTCTTTTTAACAACAATTGCATTCAACATAGCGCTCCATAAGAACATCTCACCTTTGGTTGAATATCTATATCTCACATATAGTGTTCCAAATTTCTGCAGATATGGAGTTTGAAGATGATGGTGACCGAATCTTCTCCTGTCGAAAACCTTTAGATAGAAGAGTGTACCCTAATTTTACTGAATAAGAGCCTGAATTCTCGTAATGCCATATTAGTTCCTCTTCACATCCCACTGGGCCGATAGGAATAGAAAAAAATTTCATGGCAACGGGTCTATTGAACAAAACACTAACCAGATCATACTTCCACTCCAAAGTGTTGTGACTAATCAAATCTGCTAATAGATTGATTTTTGGAGGGCAGTTAACTGCTTTCTGAATAGGTTTCTGATTAATCAAATCTCCCTATATAGCAGGGAGACCTAAATATTTGTCAGAGATATCCATTTCTTCATTGTGAGGATAGTTAACAAATCCTTCCTCAAACTAAAAGGAATTTTACTGCTAAAATTGATGTTTGACTTGTGGAAGTTTATTCTCTGACCAGTTGCTTCAGTGTATTTGTGGAGGACTTCATTTATTGCTACTGCTTCTTCCTTTGATGCTTTCCCAAACAGGAGAGTGCCATCAGCAAAGGACATGTTTGTTATAGTTGGTGCACCCCTTGTAATCTTAAAGCCAGAAAGATGTCCTGCAACAGTCTCCTTTGTCAGAATGCAAGACAGAGCTTGAGTTGTGTAGAGGATCAAGTATGGTGACAAAGAGTCACCCTGTCTCAACCCTCTGGATGGGAAGAAAGGAGTAGTGGCGCAACCATTCATAAGTTGAGAATCCTCGGCGTTTTGTCAGGGTACAAACAGTTAAACTAAGTATTTGATAACGGTTGATAAAATTTTCATTTCATTTTTTATTTAAACTATATTATTTTTTATAATTTATTAATTACAATTTTTCACATTAAAATTTCTATATGAGATATTAGGGTTTTCAAGCCTGGAAAATTGGTTCTGTAGGTTATGCCAAATGTAAGAGTGCTACCGCGATTGTAAGGAAGGACTTGCATTACTCATTACATCACTTTCATGATTGTCTCTTTTGGATTGCTTGTAGCGAAAATATATGTTATTTTTTTTAAAAAAAAAAAAAGAGTGCTCTACCTATCTTTTCTTTGCCATGAACTGTGGATGTAGAATCATCAACATCAGCATGTGCAACCTTCTGCAAATAAACATTCTTAGCCTTGCTATATGATAGATGTGCTTGATTTCATGTAAATGTATGTAGGATATGTGATAATGCATGTGTATACTCTTGGAAATTCATCACTTTCTATTACATTGGATTGCTTTGCCATAATCCAGCATTCTTCGCAACATCCCTATCAACACCCACCAAAGAAAAAGAGAGAGATAAAACTCTGCTTGCAGATCATCCTAGTTCTGTGTGCCCCAGCAAGCTTAGCTTTTACAACATTATAAAAGCTCTGTAAATTTGTGTTTGAAAAAGCTCTGTAGATTTGTATTTGAACTTACATATTTATATATTTAGTAACTGCAATTTTGAACTCCTTTGAAAGGACTAAGATATGGAAAGATAGCCTGGATTCCCTTTTTCCTTCTACTGAACATTCATGTTTTTGTGGACGTTATTGGTGGAACTAGGTCTTGAAGCAATAGATCCCCTTGCTGAGCAATCTGGGATTTGTATTAAAGCATCACCATATCTGACAATTCTTCAGTTATTTTTGACATGTACTTGGGAGGGGGTCTCATGCTGGTAACTATCTTCCCAACTCTGGAATTTGGCACCATAATCAACGTCTTTTGAAGAAAGGTTCCTCCGGTACAAATACTGTTCAGCACTTGGATTTTGATGCTCCAACTCGTGAACATGCTCATCAGCTATCGGATGAGAAAGTATGCTTGCTTATTTAACTAATATATATATTATTCTGTTTTAGTTATGTATTTTTTAACTGCTAGCACAATATCTTTTACTTGAGTTTCTGTATAGATGGTATTTTTTTGTCATTTTATGTCAAATTTAAAATGAAATGTCAAAGAATTAAATAACTGGTAACCTGCCTTCAAAAAGAAAAAAAAAAATAACTGTTAACATTTATTTGGATTTTGCTGCTCCATTTTGGGTGTAATGTATGCTCTGACATACCTAAATCATAATATTCTTTTTTGCATTTTACCTGTGCAGAAACAAGATGAATTCTCTTCTCCAAGATGTCTGGACTCTATTAAGGGCAGGAAGACGGGACGAGGCATGCGACCTTTGTTGGTCTGCTGGACATGTATTCAAAATTAAAGGTTTTTGTTTTATCTTAGCCATTCTTGGTATGTTTTATCAGAAGATTAATAGAAAAGACCTTTTGATAGGGAGAGCTCTTTAACACCTCATACTCTTTAATGGAGAACTTTAAATTTCAAATTTGATTTAACTAATTGATTTTTTTTCTATCTTCGTCACTCTCATATTTTAATTTTAACTAATATCATGAAATATCCTATTAAGAAAGCATGATTAGAGTTCATATATTTCTTTTTTTTATTATTATTAGTATTTGTTTATGTTTGCTCTTACATATATCTACTGCTTGCTATATCGGCCGAAAAATTTAAGAAGAGAAAATTAGAGTGATTGCAATATTTGATATGTTTTGCATTGAGCATTTATGCATATGTGCTGTAAATATTTTTTCTACGGCATCGCAGGAGTAAGTTTCTAGTGATAGTATATATAAAATAATAATAATAATAAAGGAATTGATTTGCCAAATTAAAGTGTACATGTCTTCCTGCACAGTGGAGAAAGTTGCTTCCACCTGCAATGCCATTCGATTCTTTCAATTATATGTATTTTTCCCTTGGTAGCATCTTTCTTATTTATTTAAAACAAAATGCTAACATACTTGGAAGCCCTAGTGATGTTACTTTTAGTATTTTTCTTTGAAATGAATATCTCAAAGCAGTTATAATTAAAATATATGCTCTTTTCTGTAGGCTAAATAACTTTATTTCAAGATTAAAAAAAGAAAAATCATAACCTGTTCATAAAGTACGGGCAAGTCTAATAAACGATCATCACTGTAACATAGCATGAACTACAAATTCTCAATTAAAAAAAGCTCTAAAATCACTCCCTAGACATGTCTTGGTTTTTATAGAAAGTATCTTCCAGTATTCTCCTCATATTTCAATTAGCTTTGTCATCTACAATAAATAGACAATAAGCATCAATTAACATAGATCATTGGAAAAAAAAAATCATAAAAATAAATAAAAAATCATATAAAATAAAACAAATTAATTTAAACATGAGTAGTGCACAGATATAAATTCTTTTTTTTTTTTAATTTTTTAAATTACCTTCCTTTAACCTGAAAATAAAGACTTGATCCTGGTGACGATCAGGAACCAAACTATAGAAGACCTTAGTTTGATAAACTTTGGTTTCCCCTAGTTTCGTATCTTCAGCTTTGAAAGTTATGTGATACAATCCGATTGATTCAACATTTGCCTTGATAATCTCAAGATGTCTCAGATTTGCACCCTACACAAACATGAAATGTGTGTGAAATTAATAATCTGGAGGTGTATAGAAATAATGCAAAAGCAATTAAGAATATACGAAACTATCGATATTTGTGTCTCATCCGTGAGGAATTCTTTCAATACAATCAAATTATTCAAAATATGCATGTAAATTTGGATAAAATTTACAATATTTAGCATCTATAACAGAGGTGTCCACCTTCTTATTCTGTTCCTGGACAGCATATGCAAGTGCCTCTCTGCAGCCTTTGGTATAAAAGCCATCTTCATCTTCCAAATTGACATGACGAGCAACACCAAAGAACATTTCTCCCTTAATTGGCTTGGGATAATCATCAAAATCAAATCCCTAAAGTAGGAACTCAAATCCATTAAAAAAAGGTAATTATAAAAAAAAAATACAAAGACAATAGTGATATATAATTACCTCGCTTTCCCTGTACTGACGTCTGTATTTAAGATATACATCCCTCTGCTCGCCCTCGTAATCGGTGTCATCGGATCCATAACCATCTCTGTTACCCTCGGATGGGTCGAAAACTATTACTTCGGAACCGAGTTTGTAAGGATCGAACGGGGAGCCCTCCTCACTTTCCTCACCGTCGGAGCTATCTTCAGCCTCTTCACCGATGGTGCTATCGGCATCTTCATCCTCTTCACCGGTGGTTTTATCGGCAACTCCTTCTTCGCATTGCTTGGGTAGACCATCTAGATCCGTCAATCCTTTTTTCTTTTTGGAGACGTGCATCGTTAGGATCCAGAAGACAACCTTCGTAAACCCTAGGAAGGAAATATTGGGAATTGCTTATTCCCACTGGGATTTATAGCATAGGAATCCAAATATAATAACCAAATTTGTATTTAATCCCTCAAATATTATCAATTTTTTATTTGATCCCTCTATTTTTTTCTTTTAGAGATGATATTGCATTAAGCAGTTTCCAAAGAACAAATATCGTTCAGCTTCCTAAGCATACAAGAAATCCAATTAAAAGGCAGAGAATTAGCACAAACCAGTTTCGCTAGATGATGAGCCAATGCATTGCATATAGGACACATAGGATCTATCCGCATTTTTCTTTCGGCCAAATTCTTTGAACAATAATTGCATTCAACATAACTCTCCATAAGAACACCTTCACCTTTGGTTGACTATCGATATCTCACATATAGTCTTCCAAATTTTTGCAGATATGGAGTTTGAAGATGATGGTGACTGAGTCTTCTCCTGTCGAAAACCTTTAGATAGAGTGTATCTTGATTTTACTGTATAAGAGCCCAAATTCTCATAATGTCATATTAGTTCCTCTTCACAACCCACTGGACCGATAGGAATAGAAAAAATTTTCATGGCAACTGGTCTATTGAACAATGCACTAACCAGATCGTATTTCCACTACAAAGTGTTGTGACTAATCAAATCTGCTACTAGATTGACTTTTGGAGGGCAGTTAACTGGTTTCTGATTAATCAAATCTCCCTATACAGCAGGGAGACCTAAATATTTATCAGAGATATCCAATTCTTCATTGTGAGGATAGTTAACAAATCCTTCCTCAAACTAAAAGGAATTTTACTGCTAAAATGGATGTTTGAATTGTGGATGTTTATTCTCTGACCAGTTGCTTCAGTGTATTTGTGGAGGACTTCATTGATGGCTACTGCTTCTTCCCTTGATGCTTTCCCAAACAGGAGAGCGTCATCAGCAAAGGACATGTTTGTTATATTTGGTGCACCCCCTTGTAATCTTAAAGCCAGAAAGATGTCCTGCAGCAGTCTCCTTTGCCAGGATGCAAGACAGAACTTGAGTTATGTAGAGGAACAAGTATGGTGACAAAGATTCACCCTGTCTCAACCCTCTGGATGGAAAGAAAGGAGTAGTGGGGCAACCATTCACAAGGTGAGAATCCTTGGCGTTTTGTCAGGATATAGGGGTTAGACATGCAAACAGTTAAACTAAGTATTTGATAACAGTTGATCGAATTTTTATTTTATTTTTTATTTAAACTATATTATTTTTTATAATTTATCAATTACAATTTTTCACATTAAAATTTCTATCTGAGATATTAGGGTTTTCAAGGCTGGAAAATTGGTTCTGTAGGTTATGCCAAAAGTAAGAGTGCTCCCGCAATTGTAAGGAAGGGCTTACATTACTTATTACATCACTTTCATGATTGTCTCTCTTGGATTTTTTGTAGCGAAAATATATGTTTTTTTTTTTAAAAAAAAAATAGAGTGCTCTACCTAAATTTTCTTTGCCATGAACTGTGGATGTAGAATCATCAACATCAGCATGTGCAACCTTTTGCAAATAAACATTCTTAGCCTTGCTATATGATAGATGTGCTTGATTTCATGTAAATGTATGCAGGATATGTGATAATGCATGTGTATACTCCTGGAAATTCATCACTTTCTATTACATTCGATTGCTTTGCCATAATCCAGCATTCTTCACAACATCCCTATCAACACCCACCAAAGAAAAAGAGAGATAAAATTCTGCTTGCAGATCATCCTAGTTCTGTGTGCCCCAGCAAGCTTAGCTTTTACGACATTATAAAAGCTCCGTAAATTGGTGTTTGAAAAAGCTCTGTAGATTTGTGTTTGAACTTACATATTTAGATATTTAGTAACTGCAATTTTGAACTCCTTTGAAAGGACTAAGATATGGAAAGATAGCCTGGATTCCCTTTTTCCTTCTATTGAACATTCATGTTTTTGTGGACGTTATTGGTGGAATTAGGTCTTGAAGCAATAGATCCCCTTTGCTGAGCAATCTGGGATTTGTATTAAAGTATCACCATATCTCACAATTGTTGAGTTATTTTTGACATGTACTTGGGAGGGGGTCTCATGCTGGTAACTATCTTCCCAACTCTGGAATTTGGCACCATAATCAACGTCTTTTGAAGAAAGGTTCCTCCGGTACAAATACTGTTCAGCACTTGGATTTTGATGCTCCAACTCGTATGCTTGCTTATTTAATTATTATATATATTATTCTGTTGTAATTATGTATTTTTAACTCCTAGTACAATATCTTTTACTTGAGTTTCTGTATAGATGCTATTTTTTATCATTTTATGTCAAATTTAAAATAAGAACTGGTAACATGCCTTCAAAAAGAAAAAAAAATAACTGGTAACATTTATTTGGATTTTGCTGCTCCATTTTGGGTGTAATGTATGCTCTGACATACCTAAATCATAAAATTATTTTTTGCATTTTACCTGTGCAGAAACAAGATGAATTCTCTTCTCCAAGATGTCTGGACTCTTTTAAGGGCAGGAAGACTGGACGAGGCATGCGACCTTTGCTGGTCTGCTGGACATGTATTCAAAATTAAAGGTTTAAGGTTATGAAATATTTCACTGTATGTTTTATCTTAGCCATTCTTTGTATGCATATTGATACAAAGCCATTACAAGTGTATACATTTTACACCCGCTGTGTATAGCCTACTGAAATTGGGGAAGCAGTAAGGATTGAAAGTTGACCAGTTTAGTTTGTTTAATTGACCAGTTTAGTTTTTATTTTTAGTTGTTGACTTTTTCTTTAAGCATTTGTTAGTGTTTCCGCAATATACGAGAGTATCTCCACTTTAAATTATTTGCATTATCTTAAGAAATAGTTATTTCTATTATCTTAAGAGGTTGTAACTCCATGATGAAGTCATGATTCCATTGATGTAGCAAAAGATATTTTATATCTTGTATAAATATTTAATAATTATCAATGAAGAGATCAGCTTGAAAATCATTACAATTTTAAGTACTTTAACTCAGAGATTTGAGATTCCCTGATTCCCTCAGTCTTCTAATTCTTCAAAATAGGTCGCAAAACGAAACACCACGTCCTCACCCTCAGGAACACCTTCCACTTCCCTCTACAAAAGATCCCTAACTCGATATCAGGTTCGGGACCCTAACACATATGCTTGTTGGCAGCCTTGGAGAGCTGCATCTTTATGTCCTTTTGGGGGGTTGGGCCTAGCTCCTTCTGTTGAATCGAAGCGCTGGTGAAGAATGGGAAGAATAGAACCCTGCAAGCCATTGAGTTGGAGAGTGGCATTGGTCACCAATGGCGTCTTTGGAAATGGGCTTCCCATTGTGCAGCAGAGGTTAGGTTCAATGGAGGAGATCAGAACTCAGAACGCTTTCCTGCATCTTACGCTCAGATCTAGCATGTTCTACACCAATTTCTTTTCCCAACGCATAAGATTCTTTTTTCATTACTACATTTATTCCACGCGGAATTTTTAATTTATCCAAATTTCTTCACTGAGAATTTCCTAAATGCACCTTTTCTTTTTGTGAACATAGTGATTTTTTGTTCTTTTTTCACCAGAACTTTTACCCCAGTAGAGATTCATGAATTCTTTACCTTAATAGAATAATATGTTGCAAGTTTGTGGTGTTATCTTTCATTTTTACACAAATAGTTCAATTAATTTCTCAGAGTTGACCATTTTGTGCTCGTCTCCTCGTCTCGAAGAAAATTGCAGAACAAAATGGTGGATGAAGTTGCTGTATATGCAGTGCAATGATCTTGAACACATGCTTCCATTGCACAGACTGGGAGGTATGTATGTTCTCTCTCTCTCTCTCTCTCTCTCTATATATATATATATATATATATATATTTGCAGTTGATGCAAAATCCTGGAATTGCCCCATTTGTCTTAATCTTATATATAATGAGTATTACAGATTTTGTTGTGTTCTTAGAATATTTTTGTCCTGCAGCTGATTATGTTGTGGGATCAGGACCTTTTTCTCATTTTCATGCTTCTCTAATCAATTGTGATGCACCAAGAGCATTTGTTCATGAATTGAGAACTTCCATGAATTTCACTGATCTTTGTAGTATGCTTTTAATTGGTTGCATCTAATTGTGATATTTCTTAACTATGTATCAATTTCGCTCAATTTTTTTCCTTTTCCACAAAATGTTAGCCTGATGCAGATTATCTTGAATAAATAACTTATAAGTGTGAAGTCCATGAGTAATTACGTTACATGAAGCAAGCATTTATATGGAGATGTATATGCTTGGTCGGTAGAAGTCAATGAAGCTGATATATGTGTAAAGATTTTTAAATTTGCCAACGTCGAAAATTCTTACAGGTTCGAGATTATTGGAAGTGTATTTTTTTGCAAAAGACTAATATTCCATTTGGAGAATATAGTAAAGTCTATCCCATTAATCTCAGATGATTCCTGGGCTTATGGTGATTTGATGGTTTGTGTCATTTATCAAATATCTTCCTTGGAAATTGATTGTTTTATCAATGTAGAAAGTGGAATCCTGGACATTGAAAGCCTAGGAACCAACAACTTTTTCTAGACCCTACTCCCAAATTGCACAGGCTTTGTAATGATGCAACTCCCATACTCAACTGTTGTTGGCTCGAGAAATTAGATTTTGTTTCTCAACTCTTTTGAGAATCAATTGCAGCTCAATTTGGGTCTGTGTGGCTTGCGGAGAAAAAGATTGAGACAGATGCCTAAAAGAAGATATTGTAACATCTAGTAGTAGAATCCATAGGAAAAAAGTTTGTATAGATAGAATACCAAAGAGTCAAGCAGCAGGTTAGGAGATCCTGTAATTGTTTCTGGCAATGCGATAACACAGACTGTTTGGGAGGATCTAACAGCTCGAAACATTGCTCAAGCATCATATGTTTTGCCATTTACAAAATTTCCTTAGTAATCTAAATAACAGTTAGTTGACAGGAATAGTATTCGGAATGAGAATATTCAAACTGAAAATAAAATTGATTCTGAAGTAGAAGCAGGAAAGATAATTGACATGTATCTACCACAAGCATCTAACTATAAGCAACAATTGGAGAGTAGAGAATTAAAGAATTAAAGACAATTTCCTAGTCTAATAAGTTTTTGTTTAATTTTATATCAAATAAATTAATAAAATGGGGCTAAATGGATCGGCAAAGTCATAAATTTGAGTAATTTCACTTTTCATCTCCCCTCCATGTATTACAAAATTTAAAAACTGTTAAACAAATTAAGGGTTAGAGACAAAATAGAATGTTAGACTGTTTTAGTTTAATTTATTCTTTTTTGTTTATATACTTTTTATTTTAGATACAATATGCATTCTTTTATTTATGTAAAAAAAATAAAAAATTAAGTCACAGATAGAAACCTCTTTAATATGTTCACACACTTAACAGTTTTTGTTTAAATTTTAAATTTTTTAATTTTAAGAACGAACTTAAATATTAATGATTTAAAGTGTATTAACATTAATGAGTTTTTTATATGATAAATTTTTTAAAATTTCGAAAAATAAATATTCATTAGATTAAAATTTATTGATACTTATATTTCATGAAATATTTTACATTAGTAATTGTGTGAATAAACTTCCCTAAAAATATATAATATAATTGAGAGTATAGTGAGTTGCCAAATCATTATCTACAAGCCATTGCATGATAAGACATAGGATTATTATATATAGCCTAAAATAAAATAGTTTCAACATCTAATTTAAGTATTAATTATTCATCCCAGTTGGCATTAATAATTGCAATTAGTTGGTCTTAATTAACTCATTCTAAACGATTAATTACTCTTAGAAGCAGACAATAAAAAATCATGTGACCTATTATATTAATATTAAGCATGATTATCGACAAATGCAAATCGCGAATAAAACAAAACATTAGGTATATTTGCACCCAAAGAGACTGATTGATAAACCCATGTTTGGTAGATTAATAATTAAGAAAAAAAAAAAGAAAATTCAATTTGATATTCCGTTTTACGGTATGGATATGAGTTTAGATGGAAAAAACCATATTCTTTCTTTTTACCTTTATAGTCCTATATGTCCCTGTCACTCAGACCCATATAAATAATTATATTAGATTTCACATTAGGGGCTATTTAATTCTCCATGAATTGAGTTATTTAATTTCCTATGAATAGGGCTCCAGAATAACTGGACCTACTATTTTTTTTTACGTCACATCATTAGGACTAAATTTCTTTCCGCTAAATTTAGACTTGTGGATGACCTGACTTGCCCCACATGTTTGAATCAGATTCCAAAATACTGAATTAATCAGCCTAAACAATTTTGCATGCTTTAAATCGGTCATCATAATTGGTAGAATTTATCTATTGATATTTGCTTATTTAATCTTTTCATGATAAGATTAAAACTATTTTTGAAAGAAAAACACTGATAATTTTAAAATTAAATAGCTTTAAGTTTTTTTTTATAATAATCAGATTATGGATGAATTTAAATAATCTAAGATATTTTAACTAGAAGATATTTAAACATCAAATATATTAAATAAATTTGAAAATGAATAGATGACCTTAAAGTGTACACTATACGTTGCCGTTTCTTGATATTACAAGTAAAAAGAAACATACCCTTGCATTTTAATATTTAAATAATTGAGGAAATGATTAGGAGCAAGGTGTGAAAGCAATATAGCTTCCAAGTAGAAGCCACGTTGCTTTGTTTCTAAGTTCCTTAACTCATCCATAAACCTTCTCAATCTAATGCGAGTCATCATAGAATTTGGATTTTATCTTATCAACTAGCTACGATCGTCACTCCGCCAGTTGCCAAATTACGCTCTTAATAGCAACAGATTGGAGTAATTTTTACTTAAAATCAAATTTTAATGTATTTTTATTTTCGCCACTGATTTTTAATTTCTTTCTTAATACTCCTCAAATTTCAATTAAACTTTCATTATACTCCTCCTTATTTTTTTTTTGAAATAGGGGTTGGAGGAGTCGAATCTTAGAACTTTCAAGGTTACAGGATGGACTTTCCACCAGGCTAAACCTTAGAGTGCTACTCCTCCTTATTTATAATTGAATGTTTCTAGATTAACATAAATTTTTTATAAAAAAAACTCTATGTTCATTTTATATTTTTATTCTCTCTATTTGAAAAAAATTACATATTTTTATTTTTTTTTCTCTTTTCTCTCTTAAAAATATATAATTTCATTTTACAATAAAAAAATTTAGAATTATTTCAAATTATTATAACTGTCCATAACAAAATAATAAAAAAAATTAAGAAATAAAATAATTTTACTTTTTTCTTGAACCAATACTTCTTATGCATTAATTAATAAGAAAGAAGTTAAAACCTTTCTAATAATTATCACTTATTGTATTTTTTAATAAAATATTTTTAAATTTTAAAGTATTTTTCTAATAAAGCATTTTTTAAGGAATATATATAATATATAGGTTCTATTTTTTATAATTTATTATTTTAAAGTATTCTTAAATTTTAAATATTAAAATTTTATTCCAAAAAATAGAATAATAATTATCTAAAATTAATTTTGTCATAAATATGTATGAAATTATGTGAATAACTATTTAAAAAACTTATTCATTAACACTTAAAATAAAATGATAATTAATAAATAATTTATTTTTAATAAAATTTTATATTATCATTTTAAATATAAAAATATTATATATTTAAAATAAATTAATAAATAATATGCACAATACACTTAAATGTTAAAACTTCATTTATAAAATTATATAAATTAATATCTAAAAATTATTTATTAATATTTAAAATAAAATTGTAGCTAATTAATATTTTTATTATTAATAAATTTTTTTAGTATTATTCAAAAATAAAATATAAAAATATTAGTTAAATTATTAAAATACAATAATAAATAATATTTTTCTCCCTTAATTAGACTTCTTGAATTGAAACACTTGCTGTTGCTGTTGAAAAGATTTGATTAGCTCTGTTTTATCGAGTCTTGAGCAATATTAAGAACAAAATGATAAAGCACAGTTCCTGGAAGAAGATTGTGTACTAAAGCATTGGTAAATGTTAAACCTGGAAATATTGACAAGTTCCCAATTTTAGGATAGAAAACAAGAATGAAAGAAAATCCAATGAGACAGAATGATGAAAAGTAGGCCAAGAAAGCCGCATAATGTAAGAGCTTCAGTGGATCCAAGACATGGTTGAGCTGACTTGTCCCATTGTGATCCAAGCATTGGCTAATATCCACTTGGATCCATGCCAATCATAAGACAAGTTACCAACCATGCAGTGATGGTCATGGTCCAGAATCTTCTGTCTGGCAAGTCACTTGACAAGAGAGATGAATGCCACTTCCATTGTCTCTAGTGCTGTTGCTGTCTGAGTTGTCAATGCTATGGGATTTGCTGGTGAGATCTAATGAAAGCCTTTGCCAGCATCCCTCTCATGGATCACCTGTCTAAGTCTCCATCATATGTAGGGTTGAAGATAAGTTCTGATTAATTGAAGCATATTCTTTGTTCTTATTGATAGAAATTAAGCTTGAGAAAAGAAATGATCCTCAAACACTACTTTTATCAGTTGAGTCTACTTTCATTACAAAAACATTATCTAAGCTTTATTCTTCTTGGACAAATAAGCTTAACCTTCATCTTCTCATAAGTACTTTTCTTTGTTGGTAGGACCAACAATGCTAAAATCAGCTTAAAATAAATTCCAAGTGGAATTGTCATATGTTGTGCATATGTGGAGTTCCTGGAATCAAATCTTTGGATATACATCAACTTGGGATAAGCAGGATAAAAAGAAAACATTAACAAATTTTATAGTGATAGAAAGTACAATATTAAAATTTTCAAAGGATAATATGTGATATTCAGCTGTATGCTTCCGTCCAGGTCAATCGATTACGGTAAATTCAAATTATATATAATAGTTAGCACGAAACTATTAAATAATTTAGATTAATCATTTTAAAACAAGTAGAAAATGGTTCTAAAAGTTATTTGAGTCAGTTTGGACCGTACGGTTTCAATTAGCATCAGAATCACCTTAAGTTAAGTCAGACAAATTATACAAAATTAGTGGGACTGCGACGAAAGAGCTATCCGAGTGAAACGAGGTGGAGTCGCCTGAGGTACTAGCAAACCACAATACCCGAGGGTCCGGTCCTAATTTAATAATTGTATTTGATTCAGTTGCGACGAGAACATCACTTAGCAGAGGAGCTTGTGATATTCAGTTGTGTGCTTCCGTCCCATATCGACTGATTACTGCAAATTGAAATTGTACAAGATATTCAACTGGATGTCCGATTACGGCAAATTGAAATTGTATAGAATAATGGGCTGTGTGCTTCTATCCCATATCGGCCGATTACGATAAATTAAAAATTAAAATTGTATAGAATAATCGGCCGTGTATTTCCATCCTAAATCGGTAAATTATAGAAGAGTCAGAATTATATAAATTATATAGAATATTCAGCTGTGTGCTTCCGTTCCACATTGGCCGATTATAGAAAATCCATTAGCCGATTACGGAAAATCAAAATTAATTATAGAGAAGAGTGTGATATTCAGCTGTATGCTTTCGTCCCACGAATCCAAAGTGTATATAATAGCTAGTACGAAATGAGTTAACTATTTTGAACCAAGTGAAAAATGATTTTAAAAATTGTTTGGATTAGTTTGGATCGGATTATTTCATGCAAAAAAAATTACTGTTACTATCCCTCCCAATCAACGGGGTACCTGAATCATTTCACAAGCAACAGAAGCAAGATCTGTAAGTGAAGGTAGATAAGAACATATGAACATATGATGCAGGGTCAGGTCCAGAGAATGACAGAAGAGGACAACTCAACCATATTTGTCATTTATGGTATCTACTAATGCATCCATCACATATTGTATCCTGCCTTTGTAGGGAATCAAATAAAGAAATATGTCATTAGTGGCTCCTGCAGGATGCACACATAAGAGAGAATAAAAAAGTAGGTCTCCACCATTAAAGAATCCCATGCTAGCTAAAGACTTGTCTGCATCTGTTAACAAAAGCAAGATCTTTATATTTCAATGCTTTAGATTCTGCAATGAAATGTCACCAAACTCCAACTAAATGTTGAATTATAATCAATCTCATATTGGGACCAACTTATCAAACTCTACAAATTTGATATGAAATTAGCTAGGCAACCTAGATTCTTCTACCTAAGATATATCCAAATCTGATTTCAACAGCCTTTCTCATATAAAGATTCAAAGGCTAGTCTATCCATACATGAATACACCTGCAAGCAACTAGCCCAATCACAATTGGACATTGAGACAATTTTTTTTTATATAACTTAGTAAACAGAAAAGCAACAATTTAAAGAAGACAGCTTTACAAATACAACTGAAACTTTAAGTCTCAGGAAAAATGGGATTTCATATTCTGATGTATAACATCTAAATAACTACATTAAGCACCTAAACTCCAAATTTTCCCCTTCTTTTTCCTTTTTTTGCCCCTTCCCCTCTTTCTTATTTGTACCAAAGGAACTGTATTTCTCCAGCATTGTCCCTTCTGTGATTTTTTATTGATCCCCCAATAGTCCACATGTATCAACCAGACAAAGTAGGGAAGCAACTTTCAGACCTAGTAAGCCCAGCAGCTCTGATTTGTTCATTAGAATTGGTAGGACTAGATGGGGTTGATCTCAATCCTCTTGGAGAATCCAAACTTTTTCTAAGAATCTGCCTCATAGCAGATATCAAATGCATAGTTGGGTCAGGAGGAGGGCAAGAAGACACAAATTTCTTGCAAAAGTTCATGTGCCTAGCCATGGCTTCTTCTGTGCTGATAAGCCTCTCTGTAGCCCTCACAATCTCATCTTTTACAGCTTCTGCACATAGCCCACAAATCCATTTGCCATGGTATCTCTCCCTTACTCTTTCAATGTAACCTGGGGTGCACTCCTCTGTTAGACCACAGCAATCACATTTGGCAAACTCCACTTCTGTTTGGCCTGCAATTAGTTTAGCTGATGTTGCAGCTGCAGCAGCTGGTTGGGTTTCCGGGGTTGATACCACCATAGGATCACTGATTATAGTAGCAGACATTTCCCTGTAAAACAACCCACCAAAACCATTAATACTATGATTGAGAATTCAAATGAAAGAAGAAAAAAAAGATGGGTTCTGACAAAGCTGTTTTCTTGTGTAGAAAGATTGTGTTTGTTCTGTTTTCAAAAGCGGTTTTGGTGTTTCTAGAAAACGGTATATACATGGAAAGAACATGATGATTACTCGTTAAGCGCAGAAAGTTTTTTGCAAACCAGCTGGACACCAAAATATTTTCTACAAACAGCTCATCGTCTTCAAAACCGAAACGCTTAAAAGGTAAAAGAAAATTCTTTTCTTTAAAAGATGAAATGTTCATATAAATCCCCTGCAATTTCAATCAAGGCCATGGATGAATCCAGAAAGATAACACATCAATCTAAAAAACATGTTCAGAAACAAGAAAGATGAACAAAATCTTGATGAGGATTACCAGCAGAAGCAGATGAAACAGAAGTTGATGAGTATAAAGAAAGGTGTATATAAAAATATGGATTCCTCTTATAAATACTGCTGCTACTGGGGATTTTGAATATTATCTCTCTTTCTCCCACTCTCCATCTTCAACCATCTCTTCCTCTGCAAACATAATCTCACACATGAAAACCATTTCCATGAATCCTTGTTTCTTTGTCTGTGGTTTATATAGATGGCGATCTCAAGAACCTTTTCTTGAAAACTTTCAAAGAAGAATCCCAAATCTTTGATATGAACAAAACCAAGAGATTGCTTTTTGTTTCTCTTACACAAAATTCTCCACTCACGCTTATATATCAAAATAGTTAAGAGAGAGAAATGGAAAGAAAAGAAGAGAAGAAATTGGTTTGGTTACAGAGCGGGAGAGAGAAAAGCCAATGATTGAAGCTTTAAAGAGTAGAATCCACGTCGGCATTTGATGCTGTCATTGATTTCTGACCGTTGATCTTTGGATTGCCAACTAAGCATCTATCATGCTGTGTGGAGCTATTCTCACAGTTCTTAGCCAATATTTGCTGTTTGGAGGATTTTTTTAAAAATTTTAATCTCTGGACCAGTTGATGAAAGCCACGTGTACAACGTATAACGTGTAAGGTACAGCATGGTAGATTTTCATTCGTCATGTATTCAATTGTTTGGTCATGAGGGAAAAAAAAAATATTTGTTTGGTCTGAGTTAATGGTGAGTTGTTAAACATATCAATTAGCACTAATTTTATCTTAAACTATAAATAATCAGTAATTACTAATTATTATTACTGTTCATCAGATTAAATTTTGTTAATTATATATTTTTAAGAAAAAGAGAATGAAAAGTCGAAGAAGGAGAAAAGAAGAGGAGAATAATTTGATTTTTTGTTATATTTTTAACGATAAAAATAAATGAAAAATATTTTACTGTCAGAAATAAAATATAATAATATTTTAATAAATCTTTTTAAAATATTAGAATTATTTATTAATAAAAACAATATGGAGAAATTAAATTATAAATTTTTCTAATATTAATAAGAAATTGATGAGAAGAGAAGTGTAATTGAAGCAAAAAAAAATCCACTTATAGAACAAAATGAGAAGCCTCTCCATTATTTTCCTGGAAGCATGTTGGAGATTCTTGCAATGATCCTAATCCATGTCGTAATCAATGAACTAAAAAAAATTAGGAAGAGTGGTGAAATTAATTATTAATGGCATCAATTGTGAAAAAGACTTGCACTTGTTAAAAAATAGATAAAGAACAACCCACTGCCTTTGCCTTGTTCCTATCTTTCCCATGAAAAATTTTACCATCTTTTCTATATTTGTTGCTCTTGAATTGAATCCATTCTGTCCACATTTCCCTATTTATATTTCTTTCTCGTTACATTAAAAAAATTATATTTCAAATCCATACACGCTCGGCTACCATTTTAAAAATAATATTTAATATTTTAATCGAATCAAAATAACTATTATACGATTAATATTATCAAATAAAATCTCAACGATAAAATATTTGTCTAATAATTCTTTTAAATAAATAATTTAATTTATTATAAATAATTTTTTTGATATAAATAAAAATTAATTTAATAAAATAAAGATGAATGGTAATTTTTAAAAATCATATATTAATATTATATATTTATTTGTTGATTTTGATAAGTCCAATCCTAATGTGTATATATATAGGACATTTCTTGAACCAAATTCATTGTATTGTAAATGTACATAGGAATACATTTATTTAGGTTTTAATTGGAAGGACATGGTTGTTTAGGTCAAAGAAAGCCTGCTAGTTGGGCCCATAATAAATGTTTTCTATATACTTTTCAAGAATTTAATTAAATTGATTCTTTTTTATTTATAATGAAATAATTTAATTTTTTAATTTAAAATACTTTTATTTTAAATAAAATAAATATTTTATATTATTTTATAAACATGTATTTAAATTATTTTTTTCGAAATAAATTATGATAAACGAGATATTAATATTTATATTTTAATTTAAAAGTTTAAATTTAATAAAATATTTAAAAAAATCTATAATTTATTGAATTCCCATGTTTTAATAAGAGTGATATGTTAATTGTTGTAGTTTTTGGAAAGTGACATATCAGAAATTTTTAAATAATTAATTAATGAAAATAAATACAATGTATATACATTGTATTTTTGGACATATACAATGGATGTGTAAAGAGATGTGGCAAGTTTTGATATGTGGATGATAAGTGCATTTGAGTAATTTTATTTAAAAAAAAAAAAAAAATGTGGCATGTTATACTCAGTAAACGTCCGAGTCATGTGATATCATTATAATCATCTTTAGTTAATTACTTGATTAAGCAACAATAATGGATGTATTAACCAACAAAATCAAATCATTTAATTAAAAAAAGAAAATTAACCATATATTGTATAATGTTTTTGGCTTGCCTTTAAAATGAAATAAAATTAATCTCATCTACACATTATATTCTAATAATTTTATTATTTTTAAAGATAATTAATTAATGATTGAAAATTGAAAATCTAAATTTTGACTGAGATAATTATTATAAACTAGTTAGAAATTTTATTTAATTATTTGTTAAATGCCATAACTAGGCGATTGAATATTGGAAATTGACTAACAATAATTTAATTAAAATTATAAACAAAATTTTTTATTCGTTTGAGTATGAGTTGAAAATGAAATATATTAATGAAGAAGAGATGGAGATTCACAATTAAAATGAGAAATGTGAAGGAGTTTAAAACATGAAAGAGACAGCAAACAACTCCTTAATGAAAATTTGGAAGAGAGGTGTCACTCTGGAGATTCACACATTTCATTCTATAATTGGACATTCACACACCACTTTTCTCTTTATTCTAAAAATTTATATTATTAAAAAATGTACTTTCAAAAAATATATTAAATTTTTTTCTTAATATTTTAACATAAATACCTGTCAATGTGTATTTTTAATGAGCAATTATTGATTCGAGTTGTCAAAATAATTATATGTCACAGTTGCAGCTAACAACTGGGTGCTTTTTCTTCTATTATTGGAAGTTTATGTGAATGAAGTTTATTTGTAAACACTACAATTAACTCACAAAAATTATTCAAATACATAAGTTTATACAACCTATATTATTATGAAATCGAAATATGGTACAAAATGCTAATTTATTAAAAATTTTAATGTAAAACTGACAAGAACAGGCATGTCATTAAGCAAAGGTTAATAGTTAGGTACAGGCCACCTTACTAAAATACGAGGGAGAATTTTTTTATTTTTTTTTTTAAAGAATAAATTCGAACTAAACACTAATTTACAGAAGGGGCCAGGACCAAATTTCCCAGAGGAAAATTGCTACCAAGAAAACTATTTGTAAGTGCAATCAAGCTGGTCCATTGACAAGCCAAATGGCTTCAACCATAAAACTTTTCTACTGCACTTGAAAAGCCACAACAAAATTGAATGCAAGTGATAGTGCCCTTGAGAAATTAAAAACCTTTCTATTTTCTTTTTCTTTTTCAGGTATGTAAGGAAGTGTCAAAACGATTATGAACCTATAATGAATTCTCACTGCAGTAATGGTTAGCATCAGTTGCTTCTTGCTCCAGTTCTTTAATTAGTTTTTCAATCTGTCTCCTATAGACAGGCATGAAGTGATCACTTATCATGGTTTGAGAAAGCCTCACTTTACTATAAAGAGATCGTGGGGTGACAAAAATCCCAACTTTATCTTCCCCCTGTGGCTGAGTGTTTTCTGAATCGCTGCTGGAAGGGGAATCACCTTCACTCTCTGAGCTATCATGTTGAAAGGTAACAATATGCATGATCTTTCCTGGGGGAAAGAATCTGTGCGCTTCCTTAGTTTCTGGAGCAGTGTTTTCAGCCTCTCTCTCACCTATCTCTGCCATGGCTGCTGCCTCTTCTTCCCTTATTTCCTTTGCCACATCAGCATCCTCGCCATCTGCTCTATCATAAAGCTCATGCTCAAGTTGTTGCCACAATTCAACTTCATTCATTCGGTCTTCACGTGAATTACTCCTAAACTCCTCACCACCAAGTTCAGCTTCTACATCAATGTGTTTAGGCATCTCATCTGAAAAATATCCAATTTCTGATGTCCATTCTGCCTCTTCAGAACTTACAGGAAGTTCAATGGTCTCCCTTGTGCTATTTTTGGGAGATAAAAGAGGCTCAGAAGTTTCTAATCTGGAGGAAGATGTTGGGGAACTTCCATCTGCTGAGTCGGAACATGCAGTTGTATTTCGATGACGTGGACCAATGCATGACCATGAAGACAGGTGAAGGGAAGGACGAGTGGTCCAAGCTGCCTGAGCCATGCTCTGGGCCCTCTTCATCACAACCTATTGGCATCAGAGACAAAATTAAAAGTTATCCTGAACGGAGACCCACTTGCTCAATTGAACTTAATCGTAGATTAAAAAAATATAATTCCACGCATTTCAAACAATGAGCGATGCTCGAGGAACAACCATGGGTCCCAATGCTTAGTTGAATAGAACTAGAAAAAAGGAGAAGCAAAAACCATAGAAAGGCTAATTCAGTTTAGTGCAAAAGCACAAAAGCCCAAGAAAACTAAATGCTTTAAGAGAGTTTAGTTGGCTGAGCATAAAAGAGAATACCCGAGTACTATTAGAAACTGGACGCAGAATAGCCCCTGCCCCAGCAACTTTTGCTCTAGCACTTGAAATTGATGGAAGTCGTGAACCCAAAGCTGATGCAGAACGATAAACAGTACTAAGAATTCTTGTGCGTTCAATTTGATTTCTCAAATCATTCAGCCATGCAGAAGCCGTCACCTGAAAAGAGAATATGTCGAGAGCAGCAGAATCAGGAGGAGAAAACATACAGTACACCCTAATCACTTTAGGCAAAACAGAAAAAGGCAACTTCAGCCAGCACCAATGGAGTTAGAAGGGTTACCAGTTGTTTTAGCAAATTAAATTTTCTCAAAGAAAGTGAAATCTTTGGAGGATTTTGTATAGTGAGTAACCTCTACAAGATGCAACCATGCAGCTTCTTTATAGGAAAAATTGGAACCAATTAGAATGATACCTTCCAGTTAAACCAACCCTATTCTATAACTGCCCTAGCGGCCTTGTAATATAACTATGTTTCGCAGAGCCTAAAAAAAACCTATTATATAACCAATAAAGTGCCAAACACAAGAACAAGAATCTATACCTTTAAGATGCATAAATAAGAAACTATCCTAGGAATCCTCAAAAGCAACTATTAAGTCCTATACAATTGGTTGGGGGAAAAAACCTCTGCACGCAAGTCATCTACTGCAGCAGCTGAAAATGTAGGCACTAAGTCAGCTCCATTTATAACAGAAGTAATAAAATCATTGCCTGATTCAGCCAATTCCCATGTCATGCAAGCAGCTGCACGTAAAACAAGTCAAATAAACATCAAGCTCACACTGCCACAAATGTGTTCTATGATTAAATAATAGAGAAGGATTGAAGGATTCAAATGTGAATCATAAAATTAAGGTTTTTATGTGAAATGAATACTGAGGATTTTCACCTGGAGCGAATGTAACACAGCTAGTCATCGATAAATCCTTCTGCTCCCGCAATACATATGTTAAAAGAGCAGCAGTGCCTCCACCCAAAGAGTGTCCTACAATCTTTGGATTCAAAAAATGGAATTTATTATCTTATAAATCTTAAGAACCGCTAGAATGACACTAAGATATGCAAAAGAAGCATATTATTTTAATTATTAAAATTAATTCTAGTGTATTAGCTATCAAGAACTAACCCAAAGTTGCAATTACACCACAATTTAATTGCATTAACATAAGGACTAAATTCCCAATATATTAAGCACATAAAAGAAATTATGAAGAAAACTATTGCAGCCAGAAATTGTTGGGTCTTGCAAAATCCATAAGACATCTAACATAACAAGAAGGAGAGCAAAGAATGTTCAGGAAGAAAAATTTCCAGCATATTCAGCAGGAAAACCCATCATCTTAAAATATAAAGTTGACTTAGGTAAATAGGTAATAAAGTAGTAGCATGAATTGGTCTATGCATTATATCTTTGATCTCACACGAGACCGGTAGAAAAAATATAGGTGGAAAAGAAGGCTATGGTGAAAATAACCAATGTGATAACCTACTTAACTAATCTTGCAAGCACTTATTCTAGCCAACTGCTCAAAAAACACAGGTAACATATAGAGTGATGTAGGACAGGTTGAGGAACCAACCTACAGATGCTTTTATTGGATGCAGATTGAAAAGCATTATGAATTGTCCAATTTAAGGACAAAACAAAGCTAAGGTCAAGAGTTTGAATTAGAGCTTATTAGAGAGTGAAAAGAAGAGAAACTGGTGATTGTTTTTGAAGCTGTAACAGCAACAGGAGTCCTGCGGCAAAAAGGGAAAGAAGAATAGAAAAGGAAAAGAAGAAGAGAAAAGGAAAAGATGGGGTAGAGGAAAGAGAGAGAGAGAGATAGCATCGAGCCTTTCGAATCAAATATTTATAATTTGATGAACAACAATAGAATGACTAAACCCACTGCAACTGTGATTAGTAATCCAAAAACAGAATGATTCCAACCCTACTCCTACTAGGATCACAAAATCCCAAACTAGGAATATTCTAAATCAATGATAAACAGGAGACAAAGCAACAACTTTCTAACTATTCTAATGATGATAATCTTTATAGATAATGTTTACACTTAAAACATATAATAAGTGGACTTCTGCTCAAAGGCCAGAGAAAATAAAAATACAGAATTATTATTTCCTCAAGTTCAAAAACAGATGTATAAAAAGAAATGAAAACTCTAAACCTACTTTATCTTCTTTGTCTGTGATTTTTAGAAGTAAACAAAGTTTATCTGCTTTAAAATGCATAAATAATTATAGAATACGAGCAAATGCAAGGAAAAAATCCAAAATTTGCATTTTTACCTTGAGTTTATAATCAGGATATTGCCCAAGAGCCTTTTTAAGAACAGGAGTTGCAAGTTTTGCAATCCACCTAGCAGCTGCAGCCATCCCACAATGTGCATAACCTAGAACTAAGTTGCTAACTCCTCCTTCATGCACAACAGAATGATGAAATGGCACGACAGCTCCTGTTGCAGCTGTCAAAGTATCCTTGATACTATGCGTCCCACGAATAAGTAAGAGAAAGTGTTTTGTCTTGTGATCAACTAAAATTGTAAAAGCTGGCTTCAATATCTGCATAAATATAGTTTACATCACATGAATAGATAAATTCAATGAAGCAAACATATTGCACATACCATTGTCTTAAATGCTTAAATGTAATAATGAAAATCAGAACGAATGCAATTCACTATTATCAAATGGATCATCTAACTTGGAAAGTGAATCTACAAGATTTATGTTGCATTACTGCAGTAAATATCGCTTTCAATTATCAACTGCAATAGTACACATTTCATGGTAAAGTTGTATGTTCATACAATGAACATTCTAACCATCTCCTTCCCCGAAAAGATAACAGATAAAATTAATCAATAAATAGATAGCATTATTCAAGTTGAAATTGACATACCCCTGCTTTAGGTTCTTGAAGAAGAACATCTTCTTCAGTGTATCCTGTCTCCTCCAAAAATAAAGGAAATGGTTTTTTTGAGAAATGCCAACACAGGGTCAGCAAGCTTAAATGATATCTGAGTTCACTTGTTATTTCTGACCCTGTCAGCTGTATGCTATCTTTACCGCCAAATACACTGCCAACATGCAAGTTCCCCTGCAAATGTAGCAATGAGAGCAGGTTATCGGCCCCGCAAAATGAAAAGCCATATAGAGAATAAATGGTCCAGAGCATCTCAGGGTTATCAACAGTCACTAGACCCATAAAGATGACTTGAAGATAAACCTACCTGGCAACATGCACAAAAGGTTTAGTGTGCCACTAAATAAAGATAAAGATAGCAGTATTTTTTTTATATAAAAAAAAAGCCTTATCATTTCATATTTTGAAACTAAAGTCTTATAGAGAAGCTTAAATGAGGCTTGTCCATATAATATATCCTGGAACAAACAGTATCATGATGGTGAACTGTTATAGTGAGTTGCCACAATTATAGTATCATTTGCATAGCAGCAGAATCGGAGCCTCAATGCAAAAGAATCCCCCATCTTATCCCGTCAATCAGACACTAACTTATAAGATATTGCCAAACAGTAAAGGGGGGTAGATAGTCATTAAATATCATCGCGAGAACAAATGAAACTGTAATTTTCATTGAGATCTTCAGATGCAAAGATACATCTTCAACCATAACATAAAATCAACCAATTCATTCCTGGAAGAAAGCAAATTATTAAGGCCACTATATACTGAATTCTAAACACCAGCAGCACATCCTTGAATTCATAAAATCGAAGCATTTGATACCAACAAAAAAAATTAATGATAATAAAAGGAAAGTAATAAAACCGAGTAATAAATGCTCACCTGCCTCTTTAATAGAAAGTTGATCCCAAATGCCAAGTCACCAATGGGCCACTTTCCTAGTGTCTCAGAGTAAGTAAACCTAAGTGTCTCTGACAAAGTTGAGATTGTCTCCAACCATGTGGCAGGGGCTTGAATTAGCCTATGTGATACTCGTTCAATTCCCAAAGGAACATTACTGGGTCCATTGAGATTATCATTTTCATCATCATCACGAGACGTACTTGACTGTAACTTACGGTTCAATGTATAGTATAAAAGAGCAGCAGCTGCTGCTGCAGTAGCCATAGTTGCAGTCGCCATGAGTTTATCCCTAATTAAAAAAAAATAAAGAAATAAATTCACTATAATTAGCTTCCTTTATCTCATTATTATAGTATCACTTTCAAATGCAACAGTGTTTTATCTGAAAATGATGAGAAGAAATGAAAATTAAACACTGCTTATTGGTCCCTATCAATATATAAAAAAATAATTAAATAAAAAACTCCTGCCTGGTTGCCGAGAAAGCTTATGTAAAAAACAACAAAAGAAACAAAATTGGGAACCCCAAAACCCATTACCAAACATTTCTCCTTCATATAAAAAAAATCCCCATCTCCCAGAAACTAAGCAAACGATCCAGTCACCAAACGAACGAGAAGGAACGAATTTTGATTCCAGAATTGCATAAAGCGGAATTAAGACCCAAATTAAAAGAATAATTAAAAACAAACGCAAACCTAAACACGATTAAACACTAGAAAAGAGAAAAATTTACGTACAAACCTGAAAGAGCTCGAATTTCTCTTGATTTGGATAATATCTTGGTTTCTAAGGAATCAAAAGATTATATATCGAATCATCTCTCTCTCTCCGCGATCTTTTTTTTTTTTTTTAATGTGGGTTTCGAGCTGAGGGAGATGAACGTAACGCGGACTAAAGCCTCGTTTTGAAAGTTTTTTTCTTTTATGTATTTTCTGGACGCGTGGCGGACGGAGATTGTGGATGCCGAGGCGAGGCGAGAAAGGTCTCGCGGACACCGACCGGAGCTGAAGTGAAAAAATACAAAATGGGTTCGTTATTTATTTTTTTGAACCAAATAGGTTTGGCATTTTCATTTTTATTTATATCATTTTATTCTTAAAATATTAATTTATTTATTCAATTATATTAGCTACTATTTACTTCGTCTTTATCAAGTAGATTTACAGCTAACTTTACATAAATTAAAATTTTAATTAAATAATAAATTTATATTGTCTTTTTCAGTAGTTATTTTTAAAAATTCTCACATTAATAAAAAATTTTATATAATTACTATGTATTAAATTTAATTTAAAACTTAATACTAATATATTTTAAAGAAAAATAGTTTGAATATAATTTTTTTCTCCATAATAAATTAAATAATAACGATAAATTTATTTTAACTTTTTATTTTATCTTGCCCATTTGTAACTTCATTATTTAATTTTTATTGTTTCTATAAATTTGCTTTTCCAATCCGAAAAAAAAATAATGATAAATTATTTTTTGACTTCGGTAAAAACGTAATGATTGATTATTACTTTAATAAAAAAAATCAATAAATAAAAAAAATGAGGAGTTCGTCCCTTCTGGTCAAAAAGAGACTGCATTTTCAAAGACTCGCTCTCTATCGACTCATCCTTAAATTTAGATCAAACAGCAAAAGTTGACCCTTCAATAAGAACCTTTCAATTTCAGTTCAGATGGAGTTGAAATTTCATTTGCACCTCCACTGCATGCCACCTTGTTACTCACTAGAATTTTACAGAAGAGTCATGAGAATCCCTTTTTTCTCATAGTTGATTTTTTCTCTCTTTTCGCCCAGTCTTTATTTTGATAGCAAATCTTGACTTTTCTAGATAATGACGGCTTTTCCATTCTTGTCTGGATATGGATTCCTTTCTTCCACACTCGAGTGAAATTTTTCTTTCCTTTTATTTCTTTTTATTTTTATTTAATTTTCAATTCTACCATGTAATTCTATTGACGGAAAGAGGTGTTATTGTCTATCGTAGTTTTTATTGGTTTTGTTGGTTGTACATGTACATGCACATATGAGAATAACCTCTTTTCTATGCTTTAAAAATATATGTGAGTGTTAGGACGGTGACAATAAATATCGCTCCTTATTACGATGTGTGTTTAGTGTCTACTAATTGATTTCTGGCGGTGGATTTTCACTGTGATGGTAGAAAGCTACTCTTCTCTTTTAATGATTGTCGATTCCATCATCTAATCCAGATCGGTGTTTTATTTACTACATATAATAATTTTATTTCTATTATAAAATTATAAGTTGTTTAGATTTATCTCTATTTCAGCGTGTTTCAGTTGGTTATTATGCTTTGTAAGGCTATTTTCTTGAGATGTGAAGCTTTGTTCAGCCTTTATGGCGTTTCCTTCCTGATTGACGACTTCTGGTAGAGCGACAACGTTATTATAATTTTTTTAGGTTTAGTTCTAGATCTCTCTATCTCTGAATTCATGTTACAATATTAGCTGTAATTTTTTCAATTTTTTTTACATTAAGCCTTAGTTTTTTTGGTGTTTGGTTTGTATGTTTTATGACCTTGGAACTTACACTTAATGAGATGACTATATTTTTTAGAGAAAAACAAAAAATTCACTAAAATTTGCTTTAGAGGTGAAAGTATTTGCTTTGAGTCCATAATTGTACAAGTGTCATTTTAACTTGCTTGATCAAGAGGCATAATATTTAATTTTAAAGTCGACTTTAAATTTTATTTTATTTTTTTATTGGTGTAGTATTTTTTAAAATACTTTAAATGAAAAAAAATCAATATTTATAATTTTAATATAATATTATGATACTAAATCAGATTATTCATGTTGGTTAGTCTAATTTTGATTAAATCCAAGATTTAGATTTGAAAAAGAAAGAATTTGATTTAAAGCCTTTTTGTATCAATCTAATTTCATTTTTGAATTAGAACCGTTTTTTATTTCATATTTGGAGTATGCTATTGAATAGCCACTTACAGTTGTACATTGTCCTGATTCCAGCAATCAGCCCAATCAGGAAAATGGTAGAAAATATTATATTTTTCTGTGAACAGTTATATATTATATTATATTTCCTTTTTAATAGTAGGAGATAGAAGTGAAATAATAAAATTAATTAAAACTATCTATAGACATTTATTTTATTTTATTTTTAATTTTTTTATTTAAAATAAATAGAATACTTTTTTATGTTCAATTTAGTTTTAAAATAATAAATTCATTTTAATTTATTGTTTTGTCAGAAATAATTAATTTCATTCAAATCTTGAAAGGCTAAGATTGCATTTTGGATTAGCCCATTAGAGAAAATCTCAACTAAGAAAATCATTATCAAAGCCCATATAAAAGAAAAGCTCAAGCCCAAAGCTAAAATCCTATAGGCTAAATCGGATTTCAAGTTTCAATTTTCTATAATTCTCGTATTGTTATAATTTTAAATTAATTTAAAGATTCAATTTTATTTCATATAACGTGGTTTTAAAATAAAAAATTACTTGAGAATTGTAATTTATTAATTTAACCCAAAATTAATAATTAATTAGCTTATTTTTTTAATTTATATCTACATTTATTTACAATTAATTAGCTTTTCCAAGCTTCATACTTGACCAGGAGGATATGATCCCATGTAAGGGACTATATTCCATGTCAAATTCATCTTCTAAATTGAGACGTTGCTTTTCGTTCAATATGCTGATGGCTTGAATTACGACTTCAAATTCGATTTTTCTGCAGAGCTTAGCTAGTTTCTGCTTCATCATCAGCTTTACACAATCCAAAACTTATTTACATTGATGCCACTCTTGCATAGTAGATGCGGTTGGTTTAAGCCGATGCATGGTTAACAAACCAAAATGGAAGATGAAATGTGATTGGTTGTTATCTAAAATATGAGTACGTACAACCAACAAGACCCTTGCATCATAGATGTGGTTGGTTTAAGCCGATGCATGGTTAACAAAGGAAAATGTAAGATGAAATGTGATTGGTTGTTATCTAAAATATGAGTACGTACAATCAACAAGGCCTTAATTAGGGGCCAGGATTGAAGGGTTTACTGGCTGTCTTTGAGAGACATAAGCTGGAAGCTAGTAATATATTATATATAAACACACGTAGGAGACACAATTAGATAGAATAACGAATATTTAATCTGATCGAACGTTAATACAATGGATTTTGATGGTTATAATTAGATTTGTAACGTGTTTGAATTTAAAAAATAATATTCGTTGTGGATACGAATTTAAGTTTTATATTTAGAGTATCCATTATCCCAATCTGTTTATATAAATAATTAATTTAATATAAAAAAATATATTTTATAATAATATTTATATATTTTTTATTTAAAAATTAAAATTTAAATATTTTTTAAAAATATTAGAATTTTTAAATAAAAAATATTTTTATATAAATTATTAATTTAAATATATAAAACTAAATGTGTTGGAGTTTTATTGTGATAATAATAATCGAATTTAAAAATTAATTTTTAAGTGAGTTTAGGATGAATTTAAATATTGTTAATATAAATTAAATTTAAAATTAAATAATTTAATTTTAACGGATATTCTATCTTAAATCTCTAAATGCAATCGCATGAAGAAACACTTGCTTAGTCTTAATGCAAGACATATAATTTATTAAGTAAGCCGGAGATCCAATGAAAAGCTGAGCTCTAGTCAAACAATGATGGCTACCACCACCTTTCTGGATGAAAGAGGTCCACATCATATGTTGTTAGTTTATGCTGTGATCCAAGTTCCATAACTTCCCAGAATTAGTAAGCTTTGCAAGATTTAGCTTTGTTACTAAACCCTAGACATCTAGTAGATGCCATCACTCACATGGCCATCTTTCTTTTTGTTATCTTGGTGGGAGTGATCCATGAGTCGCCACCTTTTTCATTTTTCACTTCCTTTCTTACTTGCATCTCGAGGAGTTTTTAATATTAAATACTTTTAGATTTTAAGCTTTCTAGTGATGAGATGGGTGACGATGCATGAAAGATTTTTTCACCTACGTTGGATATTTTCATGTTAATTATAGTTTTTGAAGTGGGTGATCTTTAGCTTTTGATACTATGTAAACCAAAGAACATCCTACACATAGCTCATTGTGTCCTTAAAAACTTTATGTTTAGTGATAATCGAGTTCATTGTGTTCTTAAAACTTTGCTTAATTTTAGTGATGATCCATCCCTGTAAAACTTATATTAACCACATACGTAAATTACATGAAACACAAAAATACTAAATTAATTCTACATGAACACACCTTGTTTGGAGGGCGGCACATCCTCTGACCAAATGTTGGTTTAGGTGGTCCTAATCAAATTCACATAGTTTAGAATGGGAAATTCTATTATTTAATTCTGGAATTTTATCACTGATTTAATTTCTTGGATTTTGAAATTAGTTACAATTTTAGTTTATTTATTCATCTCTCTCACTCTCTCTATTTTTCTCACTCTCTGTATTTCTCTCTACTTTGTGACAGATAAAATATAAAAGAAATAAAATTATTAATAATTGCAAAAATATGGGAATTATATAGGATACAAAACGCGTGATGAAAGTAAAATTAAATAGTTTAATTTTTAAAATATAATAATTAAATTATTTTTTTAAATAAAAAATCAAATTATTATTAGTGATAAAATTTAATGATTAAATTATAAATTTTTCTTTAGAATATTATTAAAAAAGAAAAACTCATTCGAAACCCTCAAATTTTTAGTATCTTACTGTTATTTCCCTATGAAAATTTGTTTCTAATCGACCCTTCAATTTTTATTTTCAAGATTAATTTTTAACTCGAATGAATTTATAAAAAAAAATTTAAATGAATTCTTATAAAATTATTTATAATTTTATTTTTATATATGATAAAAAATTTTCAGGTTAAAAAATTTAAATTTATTTATTTTAAATAAAAATTTTGTAAGAAAATATATGGATGGACTTAAATTTTCATAAAATTTTTAATTTCAAATAAAGATAATAAAAAATTAAATTAATAAAATAAAATAAAATAAAATAAAAAATAACAAAGTATATTTTCTCGGTTGTCCACCCTCCTCTCTACAAACTACTAGATATATCTCTCAAATTTTAAAAATTGATGTCATATGACAATCAACATCTCCTAGATGAGGATTACACTTATATCACTATATGCAGATTAAGCTAGCAAATCAAAGGGTGAAATGAAGACAAATGAATTAAGGATTAAAGAATGGCAAAATGAAATAATTTTAATACCGATACTAACTTCATTAGTAATATTAATTAAAATATATAAAAAAGTCTTACAACCAAATGGAATGGCAAGATAACATTCATCCAATCATGTGCTTTAAAGAAGCGAGTGGGACTTAAAAAGCCTAATTAAAATCAAAAGATTTCCTCCATGGTCTTCGCTTTGGATCTGAGTTTAGCTTGGATACATCCTTGTTGAAAAGTCAACCCGACCCCTTAGGGACACGTGTTGATCCGACAGCAGATCACGAGACATATTATTTATACCTTGTCGTGACACGTACCCAACTGTATAACTAACACTTTATAATATTATTTTTCTTTTCTTTTCTTTTCTTTTCGACCAATCACGTGAGAGAGTCTTGTCTAATGGGCCCTTGGAAAAATAGTTTATAAATTATTCCATTTAATAAAACTATTTAACCCAACTTATATTGATTTCCATCATCTTTTATCTACACTAGCAAATTCTATTATTTTTTAAAAACTAAAAAAGAAAACTTTGAAATATATATGATATGACAACTATTGTCGAGCTGAGCTTAGCGTGCCCATGCTAAAATGGCCCAATTTCATTTCTTGTTTGTTGTAGATGAGGGACAAGACACACTGTAATCGAGCAGTTATGCATGGCCTGGTGTGGTTTGAATAATGTTGGTGTTGAATTGTTGTAATGGGTGTCAGGTCTCCAGATTTTGTGTATGTCCTATTAAGGAAGATCTTTTTCCTGTAATTCAACAAGATTTTGTCAAGGAGGCTAATTTTTTTTCACTCTGTAAAGAGAGCATCTTCTTAGGAGTTTCTTTGCTAGTGAATACCAATGAAGCACATGACAATGTTCTCATGGGAGACAACCAAATCTCTATTCTTTCACACATCAATGTTTAAAATTTAAATTCCTTCAATGGGTTGGATTAGTTTAGTTTTTATTTGAAAATTTTCCATCCATAAAATCAGAGGTCAATATTGAAGGATTTTTCAGATAAAGTGGGCCTTGATACTTGTCATTTGCTCCATGGGATTAAAGCATGATCTCCATGGAATATTGGCGTATTATTCTGAGTGCTTTACAACTAGGTGTCTAGGACACAGAAGCCAATTTCATTTCTCGTGTCACTCATTTGATCGTTAGATTACAAATTTATATAGAGATTGAACCCATTTTTTTATTTCTACTTGGATTTGCATACCTTAATCGAATGGACAACATTTGTGCCACGAAGCAATGTTTAAGCCAACTTCTAATCTGACCCATGTGTTAAAAGAAGAAAATAATTAATAATTGGACAAAGACTAAAGTCCCAATTTTGTATTAAAATAAAAGGGAATGTCTTTATTGTTAGTGGGATATGTGTGTGTGGGGAAGTATATTAGTTGTATGGGAGAGAAGTTGATCAGAGATCAGAAAATAAATACAAAGATATAAAGGTGGCAAAAAAAGCTGTATGTGGGAACTTGAAGCTGTAGAAATCTGCTCAGACTTCAGCTCTTTAGACTTAGCTTCTTCCATCAAATTCATCAAAAACCCATCTTTGATTTGATATTTCCAAAGCTGATTTCACTCTCATCACCATCTTTTTCAAGAGTTTTCACCTTTTTTTTAGTTTTTTCATACGCGTAGATTCCCACGATTTTTACACTCTATAGCTACTAAAAGTTCTTATTTCAGACCCCAAAAGCTCTCATTTTGTGCATCCTCTCCAAAATGAAGGTAAGCTTTACTGCCTGTTCCTATGGAGTTTGATAGAGAAAAGGTGATGGAAATTGTTTCTGATTCAGAATTCTCATGTGGTTTAATTAATTGGTTGCAGCTTTTCAGTTGGATGCAAAACAAGCTCAATGGCAATAAACAAGGGATTATTAGAAAACCAAATGCAGCTTCATCTACTCGTAAGCATTCTCTTTTTTGCTTATAATCTTTTGCTCATCTTCTCAGTGAAATCGGTTTAAATACATTGTCAGAAATGAAAAATTCTCAGTCTGCATAGGGATTCAATTGGATCAGGATCCATTTCATTATAATGTTTATAAATGGATATTACGTAATTAGTTAATCCCAGTAAATATAAGTCACTGGGGATGGGAAGAAAAAGAGAAGCCACTAGTTTATAATTTGGATTTTCATGGAAGAGTAGGAGTTCTTAATTTTCTGTAATGTGCAGATCATGAGAAACAAGGTTCTCGAGAAGAATTCAGTGATTGGCCTCATGGGTTGCTGGCAATTGGAACTTTTGGCAACAATGAACTAAGATCAGAAAATCTTGAAATCCAAGATGTTGAAGAAATTCACCAACAAGTTGAAGAAAAAGAAGAAGAAGAAGAAGAAGAAGAAGAGGACCCATCTTCCTCAGAGGATTTACAAGATTTCACACCTGAAGAGATTGGAAAATTACAGAAAGAATTAACAAAGCTCTTGTCCAAAAAACCAACTTCTGATAAGGAAAAGGAAGTTGCTAAAACCCTCCCTTTGGATAGATTTCTCAATTGCCCATCAAGCTTGGAAGTTGACAGAAGAATCAGTAACACAGCCACTAGTGATATTGATGATAATGAAGAAAATATTGAGAGGACAATAAGTGTAATTCTTGGTCGATGCAAGGACATTCGTGAGAAAAATAAAAAGAAATCAATTGGCAAGAAATCCATTTCTTTCCTTCTCAAGAAGGTTTTTGTTTGCAGAGGTGGATTTGCTCCTCAGCCAAGTCTGAGGGATACTTTTCAAGAATCAAGAATGGAAAAGGTACCATCTTAACACACGAGCTCCAGAGCTTACTTCTTTCATTTGTTTCCTTTGTAATTTTTTCAAAAAAATTGCATGAGAAGTGAAGTTTTGAGATGATTTTTTGCCACAGCTTTTGAGGACATTGCTTCACAAGAAGATTAACCATCAGAATTCTTCTCAGACATCATCAATGAAGAAATATCTTGAGGATAATAAACAGATAACAATGGAGGAAAATGAAAAAGAAGGAAAAAGAGAAAAGACTTGTGATGGGGGAAAATGGGTGAAGACAGATTCTGAATGTAAGTTCAATTTTGGTTCTTTTGTGCATTATTTTATTTGGTCATGACAAGTTCTTAGCATTAATGGGTATTTTGGTTTCTATTGCAGACATTGTTCTAGAGATTTAAATCTGGCTGAAAGTATTAACAAATTTATATTACAAGGTATGAACATTCTTTTCCTTTTTTAAACTTTTTATTTTTATTTATCTTAATTATTACAATTCTAAGTTAATCCTTAATTTTTTCTGCAGATTCATATCTGGATTTGAGAAGATCAAGAACTCTACAAGGAGAATGCTAAACCATGCATCAATAATAACAGCTAGGATGTTATACTTCTGTTGCTGGTGGCTATCCCCTTTTTTCATGGTTGCATCTGAGTGCAATACATGTTAGATACAGATCATTGTCCAAGGATTTCTGTAGTCTGTCCAAGCAAAAGCTAGACATTCTCTAAATTTTTTGTCCTATCATCCTCTGTGTTTACTCTGTAATATACTTCTTTAACTGTAATAATATGACAAATATCACCCATTAATTTTTAATTTATTTGGTTCTAATTATCATTTTTGAACTCAAAATCCATAGTTTCTTGACAATTTCAGCACCCCATTGGATTATCAATTCTTTATTAGTCCATCAACCTAGAAAGGAAAGAAATCTCTATCTGTTTAAATTTTTACTCTCATTCTCCATCTATGGATACCCATTAAAGAAAATCAAACTTGAGGAGTTCTAGCCCAGATTGAGACAAAGCCCAGCGTGGAAAGATCATCCAAGGACAATGGCAAACCATTATCCTTAGTAAGCATAAAGATCCAAATTTGTAATTGTTTTGATGAGTTAGAAAACAAATTGGTTAGAATAATATTACATTAATAATCAATGATATTTTTACCAATTTGTTCATCAAATTCTTATGATTGGATTGGAGGAAACAAAAATTTGAAGTTATTTACTTTTTTTTAAATATTTTTTTTTATAATAAAAAATAATAAATTTGGGTCAGGTCTAATTCAAATGGAGAATTAGATATAATCTATATAAAGAATAAATTAACGTTTTTTTACAATCGATGTGGGATTAAAAAAAAAATTTTGTGAAAGTCAAGTGGTATAATATAATTTACATATCAATGTTTAAATTATTAAGGATAACTTATTATCATTTTTTTAAATTTTGTTAACATTAATTATTTAATTTTTATCTTTTAATTATTCATTTAAATATTTATATATTTTATAAAATTAAACTCGTTAACCTTCCTATTTAATAAACTATTAATCTAACTTATTTAAATTTTAACTAAATAATTAAAATTATAATAATTAAATAATACATGTATATCAAGAATTTAATAAAATAAAATTTTAAAACTAAAATAATTGTTTAAAATAAAAATTAATCTTACTAAAATACAGAACCTTATTAATAATTCATCTAACTCATAACCTAATAATAATAATAGAAAATATTTATTATTTAATTACAAAATATTAACATTATTTATAAACCATTTTCTCCTTAACAAAATAATTTTTCATTCACTTTTCATTAAAAATAAATAAAAAAAATTTTAAATTTTATTTTATTTTCAATAAACCAGCTTATTTAGTATCGTATATAATTATTATTAATAAATTAATTTTTATATTTTAAAAAAAAATTTCATAATCAATAAAAATTTTTTTCTCCTCCTTGAAAGAATAACTTTTTCACTTTAAAAGAAAAAATAAAAAAAAATAAAAAGAATAATCTGATATTTTATTATATTTTCAACTGTCAAAATAAATAAAATTAAATAAAAAATTATTTTATCGATGAAAAAATATAATAATATTTTAAAAATTGATGAATTGATTTATTGATAATAATAATATCAAGATCCTAAAAATATTGACAAACTCGTTCGAGTCACTGGAAAGAGGCTCACTCACCAGTCGATCGGCCAAGAGAAGCCAAACCAAACCTACAAGAGGAACAAAATGGAGCAAGAACATACGCCTACAACTTCAAGTGTACCTCTCATTTCTCCAAATCCCACCATGCAATGCACCAAAACCTAGCCATTTTCTTTCCTCAAATTCATTCTCCTCCCTTTTTCTTCCGCTATTCTCTCCCTGTTTCTATCCACTTCTCTTTTTTTCTTTTCATCTCTTCCGGTGCGATTGGATCTGAGTGACTTCTTTTACAATTCTCCATTCTGTTCATTCAATCCGGAAGAGAAATCTTCAATTTCTACTCTTTAGGCGTTTTTGGATCCGTACAGGATTACGCAATTTCCCGCTCTGTCTTTTTGTCTTTTCTTGGTGATTGTAGGAGTGTTTAGGCTTTGTAACCTGAATTTTTGGACTTTTTTTTTTAGCAATTTGGGTTCTTTAGGATAGGTGCAGTTAGGGTTTTGTGGTTTGTCTTTTGGTTTCATCGTGAGATTAGGGTGCTTCTATCTTTTGGGTTCATTGTTATTCTCTTTGGAGTTTTTAGATTGAAGTAGTAGTGTGTGAGGGGGCTAAAGGAGGAACTGGGAGTAGCCAATGCCATTTTTTTCGGATTGGTGTTCGAAGAATTTTTCGGTGATTTTTGCAGTACCAAATTAGATAGAGACTGAGCTTATCGATGTCTTGGGCAGGACTGGAAGATATTTACCTTTCTACTTCTCTTGCTAGCTATCTTGACAGTAAGTTCTCCCCTTTTGTGACTTGTTACGTTCTTTGTGCTCCTGGGATTGATATCTTGTGCTGGATGTTTCTATGTTAAAATTTTTTAATGTAATTTGTCACAGGAATTGATATTGTTTAGGAGTTGCTGTTGTATTAATAAAATAAAAATATCGCAAATTTCCAAATGTGGTATGGGTTCCTTCAATTTTTGTACCATGTTCTTTAAGAGACTTCTTCTGGCTTGAGC
Organism: Manihot esculenta; assembly: GCF_001659605.2. Lineage (NCBI taxonomy): Eukaryota > Viridiplantae > Streptophyta > Magnoliopsida > Malpighiales > Euphorbiaceae > Manihot > Manihot esculenta. The sequence goes on along the minus strand of NC_035171.2, from coordinate 1,793,620 downwards.
AACACTGTGCTGTGCCGATGTTGCTGTTATTCTATACCGAAATTAACGGAGTGAATGATTTCATTGGGTTGGAAGACATGCTCTCAAAGGATTAATTTTTATTACATTTATTTATGCTATTTTATTCTTTTGGAGCTATTGTATGGAATAATTGCTCAGTTAGAATATATCTGGTAGTCATTCATATGATTGTTGTGTACTGGCGTTATATTGATAGGTCATCTACTGAAGATGTCAAAGATCGACCTGATCTTTTAGTTTATTGGCTACATGCTGTTTTTAGCTGATAACTAATGTGTTTTTTTTTTAATTAATTAGTCATGAATGTGCTAAAATTTTTTAACTAAAACAAAAATGTAATTGTGCTACTTTGCAGTTCAAATTTTGATGGTTCTAGGATCAAAAACTGATTTGCAACATCTGAAATGTTGCTTGATAAAGATCATTCAAATCATGCGCTTTTGGTTTCCTGTTGTAGACCAACATAAAAGGTTCCTAATTAGAAGAATTCATATTTTTGTGAACCTAATTAGACTTGATTATAGAGATTTTATTCTTATCGTAAATATTTCTAACTTAGGTTGATTCCTTGTGTATAAATACTCAAACCTTGTAAAGATAAATTCAATTCAATTTGGAATAGAATAAAAAATTTCTCTCAAAACTCTTCACGGTATCAGAGCATTTTCCTTATTTTGGGGTTGAAATTCAATTTTTCCTCTTTAGCGTTTCCTGATTTTAGAGTTGAAATCCTTCATGGCATCAGACCCTATCTAGGGGCCTTTTCACATCCCACCGCTGGCCCCAAGAGGATCGTCATACCGTCTGCCTAGCTCTAGCTCTGATGTAATGCGCGTGAGGCTCATGCGCCGCCATAGCTTCTGCGTCTTCTTCCACGCTTCGGTGTGTGAGCTTTCGTCCGACATCCTTTTTCATCGCCGCTTCTTTCCGGCATATCGCGTCTCTAATCGGCTTCTCCTTTGGGTTTTTAAGGTGCTTTAATAGTAACTTGGTCGTTTCTATCTTTTTGTATTGTTGGCCCTTTTTTACCTTTAAAATGTCATATAAGAAAGGCATTAATGGAGGTGATGTATGTGTTTGTGATACTACTCCATGGATTATTAATTCTGGTGCAAATAGACATATGATGGGTTCTTCTAAAAGCTTCTTTAATTACCTTTCGTGTCTACAAAAGAGTAAGAATAGTTGATGGCTCTTTTTTTTCTCTCTGGAACCGGATCGATTGTTTGCACTTCTAATATTAAGCCATCCTCTGTTCTCCATGTTCCTCGTTTTCCTGTTAATCTTTTATTTGTCAGTGCTCTTACCAAAACTCTTAACTGTAAAATTTAGTTTTTGTGATGTTTGTGATTTGTCCTAATTTATCCTGATTT